>NW_015644720.1:18145-26181 GCF_001515625.1 Sinocyclocheilus rhinocerous
AATTTGAGTGATGACAGATATTATGGGAGTGGCTTGATGGAGCGCAGGAGATGCAGATAACATGATCTTGACCCTTAAGAAACTTTAATTAATAATGTCACGTAACAAATCTGTTCAAATATAAAATTAAATGAATTGCTAATAATTACATTGAAATAAAAATTTTAAATATTAGAAATCGTGAATATAAATAATTGGGAATCATGTAAAAAATTAAAATAAAAACAATGTACATTTCATGTATCTATTATAACATTTGTCGTTTTGTTCGCTTGGCTGTTCCCTTACAAAGACCAAAAATTTGTCAAGTTTTTCGTCAGGTGTCTTTTTTACTTATATGATGTTTAATTACGTTGCTGTCTTGCCGCCAGCCAGTCGCTGCATTGCTGATCGTGGGCTGCGTTCAACGGGCCCCAGAAACGGATTAATCCTGTTGTTACTGTAGCTTCGGTTTCACTTGATAATTCTAAATCTCTTTTTGTAGGAGGAGAGGAGGATATGGTTGTCCCTGAGGATTGTGTGTTACTTCCTAGGTTAAAGAATTCGGAAACCCTTCAGAATTTGGATTCTTTGCTCTCACATTTGTCAGTTACAAAGGTTCGAATTAAAAAAATTGGTACTTGAGTTTCCTAGTTTGTTTACAGATGTACCATCTCGTACACATTTGATCCAGCATGATGTAGAGGTGGGAGAGGCTCGGCCCATTCGTCAGCGTTTTTACAGGGTTCCTATTAGTAAGCAGCAAATATTGGACTCTGAAGTGCAGTATATGCTTGAGAATGGAAAAGCTGTTCCTTCATCTTCTAGTTGGGCCTGACCATGTTTATTGGTAAAGAAACCAGATTCTACATACAGATTTTGTACTGATTATCGCAAGTTAAATTCTATTACTAAACCTTATGCTTTTCCACTTCCTTGAATGGAGGATTGTGTGGATCAGGTGGGTGCAGCAGAATTGGATCTCTTAAAGGTATATTTGCAAGTGCCATTAACTCCTCGCACTCAAGAACTAACTTTGTTTATTACACCATCCGGGTTATATTCGTACTCTGTGATGAGTTTCGGTTTGAGAAATGACCCTGCTACCTTCCAGAGGTTGATGAATAAAGTGGTATTTGGTCTGGAGGGTTGTGCGGTGTATTTGAATGATGTAATTGTTTAGTGATACTTGGGAACAACATTTGGTTCGTCTTTGTGCGCTGTTGAGGCATTTATTGCAGGCGTCACTTACAGTTAACCTGGCAAAGTGTGAATTTGCCAAGGCTACAGTAAGATATTTGGGTAAAGAAGTGGGACAAGGTGAGGTGTGTCCTATTCAAGCTAAAATTGCCAATACAAAGTTTTCCTCCACCCTCAACAAAAAAAGGAGCTAATGCGTTTCTTGGGTATGGTGGGGTATTATTGAGGGTTTTGCCCTAATTTTTCCACGGTTGTGTCCTCGATGACTGACTTGCTTAACAATTCTGTTAAGTTTGTTTGGAGTGAAATGTCAGAAAGCTTTTGACAACGTTAAACTGTTGCTAACTACTGCTCCTGTCCTAGCTGCCCCTAGGCTGGATACGTTATTTAAGATACAAGTGGATGCAAGTCAGGTTGGTGCTGGACCTGTTTTGTTGCAAACTGGTGAGACTGGACTTGATCACCCGGTTTGTTTCTTTTCCCGTAATTTTAATACCTATCAGAAGAACTATTCTGTAATTGAGAATTATGGACTAAACATCAAAAGTTATCAACAAATCAGACTTCCATGACTGACCTATTAAAATGCTATGTGAAATCTAATTGGTTGAGAGGGAAATGCGGCTGGAATTCTTTTGACAATCAAAGATGGAACAGCAATTTCGTTACAATTTAATAATATTTAGCAATATTAATCAAATGTATATTAGACATGGCTGAGATTGTGGTGCTTGGATGATTTGTACAAATAAATAACCTAGTCTGTCTGTCTAACTGCTTGGTCAAACCCCTCTGAGCGATTTATCTAAAAACAACATATTATAGACTGTATGATCCTGTATGAGTTATATGCCAAACTGCATATAAAAGATCAATGCTATGTGAAATTATGTAACTCTGTCACTCGGTGCAGCTCGAGCTGGAGGCCGTGGAGAAGCAGATCCGCGACCTGGTGGAGAGGCAGACCCAGCTTAGAGAGCGGAGAGCCCCGCTGGAAACATCCCGGGCTGACACTCACAAGTCCGGGGTAAGTATACAGCACGCTGCTAACTCTCCCACCACCTCTCAAACTGTAGACAATTGTACTTACTGTTGGCACACATGTGCCAAAGCATTTGCAATTTGCTCAAATCAATAAGAAATTCCAATCTGATGTGAACAAGAAGCTAATTGTTCAGAGATCTGAACTTATTGTTTCGGGAAAAAAAAGTTTCATTCGAGAATTGAGCCAAAGCAATTGAGAAAAACTGTAAGCCTCTTATTAAGAAATCACAACTAGATCCTAGTGAACTGGCAAATTACAGACCCATCGCAAATCTTCCTTTTATGTCTAAAATTTTAGAAAAAGTTGTGTCTGCTCAATTGTGCTCCTTCCTGCAAAAAAATTATCTCTATGAAGAAATTCAGGCAATTTAGAAATCTCAATCGCATTTCAACAAAAATTCTAAATGCAAGTGTGAATAGAGTTTGTTTATCAGGTACTCGCATTCATTAAAATGATGTGTACTTTTCTTGAAGTCTAGGGAATCCCCTGTTTAGGCAGTTTGAAAGATCCTTTTACAATTGCATGCCGAACAGTGAATGTAAACATTATGAAAATATTTAAATTAAAGCTTGTTTAATTTTTAGAAATCACGTTATAAATGCAAACCGATTACACATAGTCCTTAATGTAGCTGTATTATATCTATTATTTTCTTACTGTCATTAAGTATTTGGTCTGTCCGACCTGGGACGTCATTCAAGATACCCTCCCCCTCATTCATTTTTTTTAAAGTTAGACATTAACCTTTTTAGTATTTCTCAATCTATTCACTATAAGCAATACAACACAATTATACAAGAATGTCTGTTTTCTAAATATTTTTTTTTGTTAAGTGTAAAAGGTTGCTAGCGACCCGAGGCATGTAATGGTGTACAAGTAGGCCTATATTTTTCTGCTCAACAATAATTAAATATCTGATGACTCAATAAGTGCAATTCACCTTTTTCCTCAAGGTGGCACTGTTTGATAGACAATGATGACGTGATGATTCAGTCATAATTACTGCAGGCATAGAACAAAAGAATATCATCAGCAAAACATTAAATGAATTGAATGGCTTTAATGCAGAGCAATTACTGTACGCAGTCAAATGTAAGTGTCACAGTCATTTGATGGTGGATATGGTGAATAAGCCGCCCACCAGTGATCAAAATATTGATTCTGAAGTCATTGAAAAGGTCTCAGGTTATGTATGTAACCATGGTTCCCTGAGAAGGGAACGAGACACTGCGTCCTCTAGAGGTCGCTATGGTGAACCCCTTCAGTGTGACCGGTGCCTGAAGCATACATCTAAACACGACAATAACATTGGCCGGCGACAGCCTACGACGTCATTAACCAGCGCGACCACAGTATAAAAGGGCACCGGGAGAACACGTCATCCGCTTCTTCATCTGAAGCATGGCAAGGAAACTAGAGTACGCAGTGTCTCGTTCCCTTCTCAGGGAACCATGGTTATACATGCAACCTGAGACGTTCCCTTCCGAGGGAACTTCGAACTGCATCCTCTAGAGGTCGCTATGGGGAACGGTATACCCACGCCGCCATGCTAAGGGGAGTGCATGCCAGAAACCACTGCGAGCACTAAATACAAACTGTACCATAGCCATGGGAGTTGCTCCTGGGACGCCTTGACGTCCAAAGGCCTGAGCTGCATACCTTACACAACTTACCTGTTAAGGGCTTGGCTGGGACGCCCAAGCCTAGGGCAGAGCTCAAATGCTTGGAATCAGAGGATTCCTTTGAGGGGATACGGCCAGGTGCCTAAAAACTCATCCCGGACCTTGGCCTGTCACGCAGGGGGCTACCGCCAGTTCTGAATAAGCCTGCTCAAGAACTGGCTCGACAGATCCTTGGTAGCAACACCCTGCTTCAGAAATGTATCAACAGGGATACATAAGTTGAGTGGAGCCCAAGGAGAAAACCGGGGCTTAAACCAACTCCGAGAAAGGGAACTGACAGTGCGTAACCCTTACCATACAGGATTTTAGAAATCATGCAGAATGCTTAGCGTGCACACTTACCACAATGTGGACTTTAGAAAGTGCACAGAAGCACAGTGTGTGCCCTTATCATAGCATGGATTTAGAAACACTGTTACTAAGGGGCAACCAAAGCTGTCACTTAGACAGCCTAGGAACCCTACGTGACTGTGACACGCCCAGGGAGTGACCGTTAATTCAGCCGTACTCGGAGCGCATGTGGATTGAAAAGCGTATCTCACAGAAAACTCCTCCATATGAGGGGAGTATCGCCAACTCAACCATAGTAGTCACAGAACAGCATATGTTCATGTATAACTAGAAGGGGCTTAACATCCAGCTCTCAGACCGAGAGGGGATGTCAACGCCTGACTGGGAAGCAGTGTGCTCCTAGATAACCCTCCAGGGTGAGGGAAGCACTGCTGAGCTGAACAGAACCGTCTAAGCGGAAGGCAGAGTCCTGACATGCCACCCAGCGGAGCTCACAATGTGAAGGATTCGACTCTCCAATGAGAGGGACTCAGTTGCTCACAAGGGAGCAGTATGCTCAAAAGAGACCCTCCATGGTGAGGGGAGCACAGCTAGCTCACTCAACAGCAACCCGCTGGGGGGGCAGAAGATGGCCTAGCCACCTAGCATGACCGTTAACCAGAGCTCAATGGAGCGGAGGCTCAACTCTCAAAACAAGAGAGGAACTTAGGCGCCCAATTCGGAAGCAGCATGCTCACAAGAGACCCTCTACGGTGAGGAGAGCACAGCTAGCTCGACTAAAAGAAGCAATCCGCCAGGGAGGCAGAAGGTAGCCCAACAACCTGCCATGGCTGCTGACCAGAGCTCACTGGAGCGGAGGCCCAACTCTCAAAGTAGGAGTGGAACTTCAGACACTTTATTTGGGAGTGGCATGCTCATAGGTGACCCTCTACGGTGAGGGGAGCACTGCTAAGCTCTCTCAATCAAGGAGGCAGCCTAACAGAAAGGCAGAGAGAGGCCCAATAACCTGAGGGTACTGTCAAATGGAGCTCCAGAGAGCAGAGGACCTAATAAAGGAGACCTCAGATGCTCAATTGGGAGCAGCATGCTCAAAGGAAACCCTCTAAGTGGGGGAGCACTGCTAAGCTCAACCAACAAAGCGACCCTTAACAAAGAAAGGGGGACCCAGCTCGACCGAGGCGATCATTAGCCCAGGGCAACGTACCTAGCTCTCAAGAATAGAGAGGAGGACTCCCGTAATCCTCCCAGGACTGGCGAGCTCATAGAAGACCCTCCTGCAGTGAGGAGAGCACAGCCATGTCCAGGGAGCAGATGATCACAGATGGGACATCAGAAACGGGATCCAGCTTAGAAGGGGGTCACACATCCCAACAGGAAACAACAGGGTCCCAGCATAGAGGCAACTGACCAAGGAGGCGACCTGGAACTGACCTAACACTCGGTATTGTTGCACATGGAGTTCTTGGAAGTAACGCTCTCAGCTCTCAAGCTGAGGCGGGCCCTCAAAGCACAACTGGGAGTGATAGGCTCACAGCTAACCCTCGTAGTGAGGGGAGCACTTCCAAGCTCGAACAGAAGGCAGTGCTAGATTAGAAGGGCAGTCTAGCAGGGCCAAACGAGAGACCATCAGCCAATGCAGCTGAGCTCAGTTTTAAACTCTATCTCGATAGAGAGTATGGATCATGTTTGACCAAGCCTAAAGAGAACCTGTAGAGGCAACAGGACCTAACAACCCATTCATGCCTACAGAGCTACTGCTCCTCAGAGCCGAGGCACTCAGGAATGGTTTCCGCAGAAACACATCTCACTCGTACCTCAGGGAACGCAGCGTACTCAAGCCCACTCCGCGAAGGGGTGATTCACTGGTTCAACCATAAGGGCAGTGTGACAGGGAGGCCCCGTGGGCCTGACCACCTATCTAACTGCAGAGTGGAATTAAGGAGTGTTAAGTCACTCAATGCCTCAGAGAACATGCATGGTGGTCGAGAGGATGACTTTAACCTCAGGACACCCCTCGGGCCGAGATATGAGTAGCGCGTCCTGGTCGGAGCAGATTCTCGAAGCGAACACCCAGCGCAGACATCAAGGAGCAAGTCACGAAGCATTATACTCCGAGAAAATGCTCAACCTGAATGAAGGACCCGAGAGTCCTGAGATAGCAGCGTAATACTAGGGACCTGATGGCAGAAGAGGCTCCCACCGAAGCCTAGCGACTTGGCTGCGCGGTCCTGTAGGCATGAAGCCGAGATATAGGGCTAACAACCAGCCTGGATCCAGTACCGACGGGTGAGAACATCACCACGATTGGTCAACAGCGAGAGGTTCTGACTTCAGCAGGGGAGGTGCTCGCAGAGGTCCTAACCCTAAAACACAGTCAGAAAAACGGGAACAGGTCCATGTACCTGCAGACCATTTTATTTGCCTAGAGAACTGCAGTGAGTTGTATTAAGTACAGTGTACTGTATATTCCCCCCCTCGGCTAACGAGGATAACGCACTTAAAGAACTGCATGACATGATTAGCAGACATGAGAACTCATACCCAGATGCTGCCATTATAATTACAGGAGACTTTATTCATTGTGATCTCCAGAAAAGCAATCCTAAATTTCACCAGTTTGTGAATTTCCCCACAAGGGGAAATAGAATTTTGGATAAATGTTAAAGTAACATTGGAAGTGCTTATACTGCTGTCTCCGAGCCACATTTTGGGAAATGTGACCACCTTGCTATCCTGCTACAGCCCACTTACATCAGAAAACTCAAAGCAGACCCAGACACAGTTAAGACCGTGAAGATGTGGACCGATAACGCACTAGTGGAACTGCAGGGCTGTTTGGAGGCCACAGATATGAAAATTTTTAAGGAAGCTACAGATGATATACATGAATATACAGACACTGTTAGCAGCTATATAAACTGGTGTACTTCTAACTGTATCCCCTCAAGAACTATTAGAGTGTTTCCCAATCAGAAGCCGTGGTTCAATGCAGATGTGTGTATTAAAATCAGGAACCGGTGCATAGCTTTCAAGTCAGGAGATGTTATGGAGTACAAGCATGCCCGATATGAGCTCCAAAAATCCATCAAGGCCGCCAAGAGGGCATACACCCAGAGGCTTGAGAGCTGCTACAGGGAAAGCAACAACAGTGAAAAGAGCGCAGCAGAGGCTGTATTTCATCAGACTGTTGAAGAAGGCCAGACTTAGATCTCAGCTCCTCATCTGTGTCTATAGAGGCCTCGTCGAGAGTATTCTTACCAGTGGTATAATAGTGTGGCACGGCAATACTACCCTGGCTGAGAGGAAATCATTGCAATGGGTCATAAAAACTGCAGAGAGGGTTATTGGCTCTAACCTCCCTTCTATGAACTCTATATATATACTCCACGCTGCAGACAGAAAGCACAGAGCATTCTCAAGGATATACATCACCCAGCTCATGAGCTGTTTAAATGGGTGGATATGGGCTACAACCTGAGAAACCGCAGGCCTGTGAGTATTAGTACTAACAGGGCCCGTTTGTTCAAGAGCTTCTTTCCAGCCACTCAAGGAGAAAGCCCTTATCTTTCATCCCGATATCCACCAGGTTCACCCACAGATGCCTCTCCGTAACCAGCATGGCTGCCATAGATCTGCCAATGGCAGTGGCGGTCTGCTTGGTGGCACAGAGAGCAAGCTCTGTGGTGCGACGCAACTCAGCCATCTCATCAGGGGATAAAACCTGGCCTTTATCCAGGTCTTTCAACAGGTCAGCCTGATATGCCTGAAGCACCGCCATGGTCTGCAACGAAGCTGCAGCCTGACCTGCTGCTGTGTACGCCCTGCCATTCAAACGAGAT
>NW_015644720.1:26206-26725 GCF_001515625.1 Sinocyclocheilus rhinocerous
GCTTGACTCTTTTTTGACAACTTTTTTTGAAAGCTTGACTCTGTGAAACACACAAGAATTCCAATGTACCTGTACTACACTGTACCTGTCCAAATGGCAATAAATTCAAATTCAATTCAATGTAGCACTGCGGAGAAAACTACTTAGTGAATTCACATAAACTAGCAATAGAGTGGATGAAATGGATCGTACTCCCCAACCAGGGCTCCCGCGCATGACTCAAGCTCACAGGTATCATCTGAAGGTGAAGACCGAAGAGCACTTGGGTCCGAACCATCAGTAGGTAGGTCCAGCATGAGAGACTGTAATGCGAGCGCAGGAGGCTCCTACCTAAACTCGGTCAGGTGGAGGGGATGGTGCCTTCAGAGGAATTAAGGGGAGGAAGATGAGAGCAGATGTTAAAACTCTCTGAGGGAGGTGAGAAGATGCTCAGGTTTTACTCTGGTCTAGACGAGAGCGCTGAGGACCCCTCGTCTGGATCACCTCCCTCAAATCTTGCCTGTTACCCTTTGACTCGAC
>NW_015644720.1:27687-28567 GCF_001515625.1 Sinocyclocheilus rhinocerous
CTCAGGTTTTACTCTGTTCTAGACGAGAGCGCTGAGGACCCCTCGTCTGGATCACCTCCCTCAAATCTTGCCTGTTACCCTTTGACTCGACGGAAGTGCCGAAAAGCTCATAAGGGGAAACTGGCGCATCAAGGAGAAAGCCCTTATCTTTCATCCCGATATCCACCAGGTTCACCCACAGATGCCTCTCCGTAACCACCATGTCCGCCATAGATCTGCCAATGGTAGTAGTGGTCTGCTTAGTGGCACAGAGAGCGAGATCTGTGTTCAGCTCAGCCATCTCATCAGGGGATAAACCCTGGCCTTTAACCAGGTCTTTCAACAGGTCAGCCTGATAAGCCTGAAGCACCGCCATAGTGTGCAACGAAGCTGCAGCCTGACCTGCTGCTGCGTACACCCTGCCATTCAAACAAAATGTATCTTGAAGGGGTTTGAATGGCAGGGAGGGAGCCTTAAGAGAAGATGTCTCACCCACAGAGAGATAGCTGGCTAGCATCTCTTCAATAGGGGGCATCTTCTCATAACTGTTCTCACGCATCCCCTCAATATTGGCATAACTTGTATGCTGAAACCTATGGATGCGGAATGAAAATTGAGTTTTCCAAGCCTTCTCGATCTCCACATGGAGATCAGGAAGAATTGGAAGGCTCACTTGAGCTGGAGGGCTATGATCAGCAAGATAACGCTCATCGAGGTGGCCTCGAGGCGCCACTTTCTTAACCCGCTTCCACGGCAAGTCAAGCCTCGCCGTGGCACGTTCCATAACCTCAAGCAACTCAGCGTACGCAGGGCAGGAGGAATGAGAGGACTCAGTCGCAACCTCTTCGTCCTCATCCGACATCTCCTGTTCTTCCTGGCTTGGAGCCAGCAGAGCACTAGC
>NW_015644720.1:28992-31318 GCF_001515625.1 Sinocyclocheilus rhinocerous
GTACTACACTGTAGCTGTCCAAATGGCAATAAATTCAAATTCAATTCAATGTAGCACTGCGGAGAAAACTACTTAGTGAATTCACATAAACTAGCAATAGAGTGGATGAAATGGATCGTACTCCCCAACCAGGGCTCCCGCGCATGACTCAAGCTCACAGGTATCATCTGAAGGTGAAGACCGAAGAGCACTTGGGTCCGAACCATCAGTAGGTAGGTCCAGCATGAGAGACTGTAATGCGAGCGCAGGAGGCTCCTACCTAAACTCGGTCAGGTGGAGGGGATGGTGCCTTCAGAGGAATTAAGGGGAGGAAGATGAGAGCAGATGTTAAAACTCTCTGAGGGAGGTGAGAAGATGCTCAGGTTTTACTCTGGTCTAGACGAGAGCGCTGAGGACCCCTCGTCTGGATCACCTCCCTCAAATCTTGCCTGTTCAGGAAGAATTGGAAGGCTCACTTGAGCTGGAGGGCTATGATCAGCAAGATAACGCTCATCGAGGTGGCCTCGAGGCGCCACTTTCTTAACCCGCTTCCACGGCAAGTCAAGCCTCGCCGTGGCGCGTTCCAAAACCTCAAGCAACTCCGTGTACGCAGGGCAGGAAGAATGAGAGGACTCAGCCTCTTCGTCCTCATCCGACATCTGCTGCTCTTCCTGGCTTGGAGCCAGCAGAGCACTAGCCGCTGGATCAGATGATGTAAGAGAAATAACATTGTCATCCAGCAGCTCACTCTCATCCATAACTGACAAGCGCAAAAGGGAAAGACCCGATCTCAACTCATCAGCCATGTCCACCTGCGATCCCCACAAGCTAATTTTCCTTCGTGCCTCAGCATCGTCAGGTCCTGAACCGCGGGGAGCTGATGGCTGTCCCTATTTCCTCGAAAAGAGGGACAAATGAGAGCAGAGCTTTTTCATTGAAAAACACTCACAATGCATGCAGATTGCCCCCTTGAGGACATCACGCTCGTGCTCTTCACCCAAACAAAAGACGCAAAGATAGTGTGTGTATCATCAGGTGTCAAATAACGAGGACACGGATCCACACACTTCTTAAACGCATGCTTCAAACAAAACAGTCTTGAAGACGAAGAAGAGGATGACGTGTTCTCCCGGCGCCGTTTTATACTGTGGTCGCGCTGGGTAATGACGTCATAGGCTGTCGCCGGCCAATGTTATTGTTGTGTTTAGATGTATGCTTCAGGCACCAGTCATCATCTGCTCAAACTGAAACCTGAGTTTCAAAAGGTAACAAAATATGCTTTATTTTGTTGTGTTGTAATTGTTATTAAAATATCAGGGGAGTTTTACGCTATTGCAGCAGTTAGAGATCCATCCGTGTTAGATGGTCCGGGTCGCTAGAAACCCGAATATATAATAATCATTGGCGAAACATTCATGCATTTAAGGGTTAATGTAGTTTCAGGATTTGAACAGTTCACAACAGGTCTTATTGACTATAACTTGTTTCTTATTAGTTGCAGTGGACTAGAATCTAGTGACTACCAAGGGACCAAGGTTTGACTGATGAGCATGGTACATATTAAATAAATTACAAATACTTTATTTTTATAATACGTCTTTTCAGATACTTTTTTGGGAGACTTTAAAAAGCATAAAATACACTTATTCACAGCTCAGGATATTCAGCTTGGGACTTTGTGTGTTGGTTCTTTTCATAAACCAGTTAATGCTGTTCAATGTGATCAGTTACATGGTATATATGACTCATGTGATAAGCTCAAAAAATCTTGTTGCAGAACTGAGTGCTCATTTTAATTACCCCACCACACAGCAATTTTAACCTCATTCTAATCTGGTTTTATAGAGTTAATGTCTGATGCTGCTTAGAGCCACTAATGTAGCCATACTGACATGATCCAGCATTATATGAATATACCATTAAATGATCTCTATGGTTTTGAGTAGTATCTGTAACGAAATGTCATCAATAAGAAGTCAGAAAAAAATAATAAATAAATTAAATAATAATAAATTAAATAAAAACTCACCTGCTGGTGAGGTAATGATGCGTGCCCGTTTATTAAAAAGTTTCCTCTTCTTGTCATCTCAAATAAATATTTTAGACTATTTTCACTAAAACTGCAGTGACTGAAGCTGGTTACATTTAATATTGCTGTTGGCCTCATCCCAAAAGAACGAGAAACTATAAATTGAATATGCCAGTATAATTCACAGATCCATATTTCTTGTTCATGGAGATTTTATTCAATTCCGAAAGTACTAAATAATCAGGTAATTATTATATTTCAAAATGGTTAAAGGGATAGTTCACCCAAAAATGAAAATTAGCCCATAATTTACCCAAC
>NW_015644720.1:31516-40531 GCF_001515625.1 Sinocyclocheilus rhinocerous
CTAATCAATCATTAAGCGCAATTATTCTTAACTGGAAGTCAAATTTTACCCAGAGGCATCTTGTTTGTTGTTGGGCACAATGACAATGTTATTTTTCCCTCAGCAGGCTTTAAATCATCAGGAGTTCTCAGGTGAGGGTTTCCATTTTCCTCCATTATCATCTCGAACTGCTCCAGACGTTTTTTCACCTGAGTTTGGTCTCCGTTACCCAACCTCAAGCCATCCTAGGTGTTTATGACTTCATTCTTTCAGATGAATATAATCAGAGTAATATTAAAACAATTTCCTGGCTCTTCCAAGCTTTATAATAGCAGTGAATGGTTGTTTCTGTTCAATAGTCTAAAAAGAAGTCCAATAAACCGCATCCATCCATATAAAAAGTGTCCCACACGGCTCCTGGGGGTGAATGAAGGCCTCTTGTAGCGAATCAATGCGTTCTTGTAAGAAAAATATCCATATTCAAAACGTTATAACCACTTTTCTGTAGCTTCCAGAAGCCGTTCCAGGTGGATGACGTAGTACGTATGCGTAGAACATGTGCCGGTGAGAATTTGCTAGTCTCGCGAGAACAAACGTTTGTTTACAAGAGCAAAGGAAGCAAAGTTTCCTTATTTTAGCAAATGGAAAACCAGTCTCCTGTTGGCTTATCTCAGAATCCTCTGACATTTTTCTTTACAAATCTTCGTTTTGTACTTCTAATTCGTGACCGGTGTTTTGTTTTGCTCTCTGCTGCGCTTCCGCATTCGTCACTTCTCACCAGACCTTGCGCTACGTCCTACGTCATCCGCTGGAATGAATGTGTGTACGACAGTTAGCGGAAGCTAGAGATTACATTTGATAAAGTTTTAAATATGGATATTTTTCTTACAAAAACGTATTGCTTCGCTACAGGAGGCTTTTATTCACCCTCTGGAGCCATGTGAGGGACTTTTTATGATGGATGGATGAACTTTATTGGACTTCTTTTGGACTGTTGAACAGAAACACCCATTCACTGCCATTATAAAGCTTGGAAGAGCCAGGATATTTTTAAATGTAACTCTGATTGTTTTTGTCTGAAAGAAGAAAGTCATACACACCTAGGATGGCTTGAGGGTGAGTAAATCATGGGGTAATTTTAATTTTTGGGTGAACTATCCCTATAAGAAATTCCCAGAAATCATTCATTGGATGTAAAATTGCTTGTTGTATTCCTCAACTGTAAGTCACTCTGGATAAAAGCATCTGCTAAATAAACAAATGTAAATGTAAAAATTTGTTCAAAAGTAACTAAAAATGAAAACCATAATTTCTTGTAAGATCTTGTTCTACTGCATGCATTATTTTGTTTCATTGTAAACCTTACTGTTCACAGGTTGATGTTTGCTTCCTCTTTTGTGGAATCCGTTTACACTTTCCTGATCTATAAATAAAATAAAATAAAATACCCTTGTTATGGTAATAAGACCATTAGTTTTTAGAATTGCATGGAAAAACAGTATGTCCAGCTATAGACCGGCTCTAAAAGCTGCCAGGGCCAAGCATATCCACAAACTCATAGAAAATAACCAAAACAATCCAAGGTTTTTATTTAGCACAGTGGCTAGATTAACAAATAACCAGACACCACCCGATCTAAATATTCTCTCACAGTTTAATAGTAATGACTTTATGAATTTCTTCACTGGTAAAATAGATAACATCAGAAATACAATAGCAAATGTATTTTCTACAGTGTCTTAAGACTTCGCACCCAAAGATAAACTGCAGTGCTTTACAAATATAGGACGAGCTAAAAAAACGTATCACTGGATCTAAACCAACGACATGCCTTTTAGATCCTGTACCCACTAAATTACTGAAAGAGTTGTTACCTGTAGCAGAAGAACCGCTTCTCAATATTATTAATTCGTCGTTGTCTTTAGGTCACGTCCCAAAACCAATCAAGCTGGCGGTTATTAAGCCTCTTAAGAAACCACAACTAGATCCTAGTGAACTGGCAGAAAGGAAAACTTGAAATCGCATCATATGACCCCTTTAAGTTAATCACCGTTTTACACCTGTTTTTATGACTTTTAAATTAAAACAGCTCAACCAAGCTTTATATTGCTGATGTCTATGTACCACTGTAGATGTTTAACTAGTAGATTAAACTATATCTTTTTGAACTCATTAAATAATCATTTTTTTAAAAATCAATAAAATAATAAATAATTTAAGTAGATGTAACATTAAATAAGGGTGGAATTACTAAATTTCTTATACTCAGATCAACTAAGTTTAACTGAGCAAAGGTAACTAAATAAAATGTAGTAAATTCAACTAGATATGTTTATTTCAGTTTAGATCAAATCAATTGATTGCAGCCACTTACCTTAAAAAAAAAAGAGTAAATTCAATGAAGAATTTTTTTTCAGTGCCTGTGTGTTCTGCCTGGTTTGGTAGTCCTGTAACTTTGTTTCAAGAACTACAGTTCTTTGTAGAAGTCAGTGGTAGTTTATGCAGCAAGTAGATTCCACAAGAGGCAATTTCTTTTTTGTCTGTTTGAATGTAGGCTGCTGTGTTCTCCCGTCAGTGGGAGATAATGAACACAGTAATGAACATTTTTCTATGCACATTGTGGGGGAGAGGAGGAGGTTAAAATATAGCCATTAATATGCAATGGATTATCAAAATGAAATCCACACAAAGAATGATTTTTCAGGAATATTATTACTATTAATAGGGATGCATGATATTGGATTTTTGCCGATATTTTTCAACTCATTTTGGCCAATAGCTGATGCCGATACCGATATATGTTTCCTTTTGTTTGGAAACAACACCAAGTCTCTCCTGTACAGAGATTATAAACAAATAATTTTTAATTGAACAAAAACTTACTTTTGAGAATTAAATAAATAATTAAGTTATTTTATAATGAGAGTACATTGAAAGCTTTGAAAATATAAAAATATAGCTATATACTATATACCAGGGGCATTTCCTCTGAGGAGGCAAGGTAGGCAGTGTCTCCTCAAAATACTGGACGAGAAAAAAACGTTTGTAGTACAAAAACAAAACAACGCCCATATTACAAATTATAACATTAAAAAGTGTATAAATCACTCGATTTTCTAAAGTAACACTGTCCAACAGCGACACCCGCAGGTAAAGTTACAGTGGAGGCTTGCCTCCCCTGAGCCCATTGACTATTAACAGAAACCCCATAGCGTGCTGTGACTCTACTGGGGGGGTAATTGGGAATGCATGGGGGAAAGTCACGTGAGAGGAGGCAATGCCAGAAGTCAATATGGACCACCATGTGTCAAGATTGATTTATGGCTTTGACCTTTTGACCTTTCCCCTCCCCCCACGTAGCCCACCCACGTCGCGACCACCCACGATGTGTTGACCCCGTGACCTGTTAATGATATCCAGATTTGACCTTTGACCTGTTAATGATATCCAGATGTAAAAATCGGCATATGTGGAATTTCAATGTCAACCTTTGCCTTCCAGGGGGAGAAATATGATGTTTGTACAACTCTGTCCGATGAGGAAACCATAAATGAAGTCCTGAGGAATGTTTTTGTGCTTTTATGGTCTGTCCCCACATCTGGTGGTGTCCGGCATCTGACGCCCCCACATAACCGGGGAGGCTGCATTCCAAGGCACGCTTAGATAAATAGACCCAGGCAGTTTCTGTGGAAAATCAGAAAAGAGCTGTGAAATACGTAGACATGGACGTCTTATACTCACCTAAAACTCCTGAGAAGGAATGGGATGAAGAGATGATGGAAAGTCTGACTTTGGCTCCTCTGTCTCTCTTTCTCCCCCTCGCCCTCTCTGTCTCTCTCTCTGGAGATGTGAGAAAAGAAGGTTGTATTGCTGAGTAATATCTAAATAAGTAAACCATTTTAACAGATCATGAGGACATATCACAATATGTGTGCGTACCAGTGGCGGGCCGTGCATTTTACGCCTAGGCCTTCAGTGGCGTCCTACATGAATTAATCCATCTCTTCATACCATCATAATGATGCCACGGCTATAGAAACGACAGTGATTTTCACTTGATAAGTGAGATGGACGATAAGAGATGAGGGACCCTCTGTGTTATTTCGTTGAAACTTTCTTCTAGCGTTTACAGAGTTGATTATATTTAGTAGTTAAAGACCAGAGTTAACGACCGGTTCTATGTTCTCGTTATTATCTAATGTTTCATTTTCGTCTTTAAACTGTAGGGGTCTGAAAGATTCAGTTAGTGCTTTTTGCTTTCATAATATCCCACCTAAAACATAACTTAACCCTTTAACTGACATCTTTACTGTACAGTAGACCTTAATTTGATAGGGATTAAATCTGTCAAAAGGAGGAGATGAGAGAGAAATCTTTCCACAGCTCTATTGCCCCACTTCTGTGTCTGCTTTTGCCATGGGGGGTGGGAATTTCCAGTTTTCAAGTGACAGCAGCAGTTTACAAACTTCCGTCAGTCACACAAAAAGAAGAATGGAAAGATAAAGAACTAACGCATGGGATTAATTGCTGTAGATTATCTTGAGGCCCCTTTATCCAGTTTGGATGCGTTTCATTCTAACTGTTCAAGGACCCTATTTCTTTTTATGACTAGTAGCTTATGATTCCATTATAATGTTGAAATTCAGACAAGTAATGAGTTTACATTTACATTATTATATGAAATCACCTGCTACAGTCAGCCATTGAATACTATGGGCCTAAAGAAAATGCGTAATTTTCTTTCAGGTATACCGTTTTTATTATATAGATGTAATATTTTCTTCATTCTATTTATTTATATTGATTTATTTTCATTTAACTTTTTGATACACAATACCCTGTTGGTTATAAAACGACTTGTACCTTCACTGCAGTACTCCTTGTAGGTTACTTATACTAAAACTGCTTACGTAAGGGAAAGTTCACCCAAAAATGGAAATTGTGTCATCATTTAGTCACCCTCAAATTGCAAACCTATAAGATTCTTTCTTCTGTTGAGTACAAAAGAAGATATTTTACAGAATGTTGGCAAGCAAACAGTTAAATGCGTAATTTTCTTCCAGGTATACCTTTTTTATTATATAGATGTAATATTTTCTTCATTCTATTTATTTATTTTTATGTATTTATTTTCATTTAACTTTTTGATACACAATACCCTGTTGGGGCAACTTAATGGCTGCACTTTGTTCTGCACTATGTTCCACCACTTTCAGACAAATGGATTTGTTGTGTTTTCTTACTCAAGAGATTATAAGCTAGATGCAACTTTTTTTGGGTTTGCATCGAATGTTTTTTGACTTTTATGCATAATAAATTTGTTTATAAATAAATATTGATCTGTTGAAAGCAGTTATTTTGAGTTAGATGCCAAAAGCTCTCCTCCTATTCAAATTTGACATTGAAGGGGTGCATACAACATATTTGCCCAACGGCAACTATAGCTGCCGCACATTCAAATACGATTTTCAAGAAAAAAAACAAAAAGCTGGAGAAAATAAATGCAGAACATGTTCACATAGGACACTATTAACATGACTATATGCATGAAACCATTCAAAAAAAATTGGGCACAAATGGGTTAAAGAAAACTTGCGAGTATACTTGCAGTATAAAACTACTAAACTAGTAGGTTGCTGAGACTATTCTTCAAAGTGTACTAAAAATGCTACTAGTATTTAATTAGTAAACTATCAGTATACCTATAAGTTCACTTTTAGTATAGTTGCAGTACAAACTAAAACATAGATGTAAACTAGTTGTGTACTCAAAGTTTACTAGTGTTATACTTAAAGTATAAGTAGACTACTAGTACACTGATATTTGTATACTTACTACATAAAGTATACTTAAAACTATACCTGAACTTTACTTAAGTATACTTAATAAAATAAACTTTAAGTATACTTCTTTTTGGTAAGGGTAAATAGGTAATCAAGATTAACATGAGATTGGCCGAAACTGTGTGTTTTGTCCCCTTTAATAATCTAGTTACCTTTTGTCTCACCAAGTAACATCAAATGTAAATTAGTATTTCTCATTCTTACCTAAGTACAAAAATTTGCATTGACAAATCATGTATGCTTTTGAAACATTTCTGAAAACAATTTTATTTCTGCTTATTTGAAGCTTGAAACAATTATTGTTTTTGGACAATTTAATCTATGTATTTGGTTCTCTGAACAATGACAAATGCCATGTATACTTTTGCTGTTTGTTGTTCCATATGCTCTTTTAAAATCACAGGATCCTGCTGCACAACTTTACATCCTGTGTCCTGCTTCAGAAAGAGTAACATGCAGGTTCTACCGTCTTCAGTGCCTGCTTTTGTGGAGGTGTGAAGCATTCAATGGACGTTTTGCATATCCATGAAGGGTGCAACACCATTCGATGAAGATCTCTCACACAGGGCTGGGTGTGGTAACGGTGCCAAGGGGGGATTTGTAGGATTGAAAATGATACAGCACAATTAATGGCTCAGTTTGACCCAGTGATGCAAAAGGATTTGAGAAGAATTCAGGCAAAAGTGCTAAGTGACACTTATTTAAGCAAGCATATTCACCATGAACAAATTTCCCTGTGGCAAAATGTACAATTGATGCAATTGTAGAGAGAGTAAAAACAGCCAAATATTATGCAGTAATGATGAACTGCACTCCAGACCTCAGTCACAACGTGCAGCTAACATTGGTGTTATGAATTCGTATGATATCATATCATATCGTATCATATTGTATAGTATCGTATGAATTGTTACTTGTGAGTTATCAAAGGGTGTCTCCATCCATGAGCACTTTGTTGTATTTCTTCAGGCACTTGACACAACAGAAAAAGGCTTATACGAGACATTTTAAGGCCACCTAGAAACACTAGGATTGAATCTGTGCAACTGATTACGATAATGGGAGCAACATGCAGGGTAAAATGCAGGGAGTCCAAAGGAGAATATTGTTATTAAACCGCAAAGCTTTTTGTGCTCCTTGTGGAAGTCACATACTGATTCATCTTGTTGGTGATGCAGATAATCTTTGATGTCCATCAGCTTATTTGGGCTGTTAACACCCTTTTCAGATTCTGTTCACCGTTGGACTTTTCTCAAAGAGCACATCAAGAATTTTACACTTAAGGCATTGTCAACAACCAGGTGGGAGTGCAGAGTTGAAGCTGTTAAAACTATTCGCAGTTGCCTGAAACTGTGAAGGCATTAACTGCTCTAAAGGAGTAAGCCACAGAGAAATGAAATGCAGATGTTGTCTCAACAGCTGAAAGCATCAGTCAGGAGACACAGAGATGACCTTTTGTGGTAAGTACCATCGTGTGGAGCAGTGTGTTGTTCCAGATAAATAAAGTAAGATCCTGCAGAGCCCCAACTTTTCAGTTGAGACAGTGAAGGAAGAAATCAAAGCGGTGAAATATTTCCTGATTACTGAAGAATTCCTAATTTGCTGGCATGGAGCCAAACTGCATCTGAAGCTGTATCTCTGCAAAATTTTGATATACTGACCCCAAAGCTTTTGTGTGTCATCATCGCCTCACACCGACCACACCACATCAAATTGGTAACAGCGACACCTATTGGTCAAAAGTGATAAACCATGAAATCATATTACTAGTGATTATATTTATGATTTTTCAGCCATTTTGACTAAAATCATCTTAAAATGGCTTTAATTACTAATTTTTTTGCATTTGGACTGATGCTCCATGCCATGCTTAGCTCCTCATTTTGCCTCTGTTGTGCTTGGCTCTGCAATTGCTGCTTGCAGCTACATTTCACTGTTACTTGACAATAAGTTCTTGTCAGAGTTTATTATTAAGTAGATGTTATACATTTATCAGTATCTGTCAGATTTGAATAGGCATAATGAATTCCATAAACACATCAGTACATGTACGAAAATTACACTCTGAATAAATTGTCCACTAAGCATAAAAACCACTAAGCATAAGAGTACAAAAGTAAAGTAGCAGAGGATCTTCTGTAACATTTTGACAAAGTTTTGACATTTTCAGAATATTTAGTAAAATGTTTCTCACAGAAAAGTTATATTACATTTTTGAATAGGCAAAACTTGGGCAAAGAAAAATGCTGTTAATAAGTGCCTGCTGAATATCTATTTACATAAGACTATTTTTTTAATGAATGAAACGTGTAAAGATAAAGTAGTATCTTGCATACCATACTGTTTGATAAACATATATGATCAGTTTTAACATTTAACAGCCATCCTTTCAACATACAATGTAGCTAAAAAATAATAAACCTTTCAACTCACACACAGAGACGTGTTCTGTTACATCAGTTAATTAATTTCTCATTTTGCTCTGATACATAATTTTTCCTCATAAGCAGAGTGGGGTGTCACCTACAGTTAGGTTATATTTAACCATGTCTTATAAAATAAATCATGAGCAAAAAAAAATAATTCTTAGTTTTTTAGAGTCTCATATCGCGCCAATCTCCAACAGCTGTTATCAAAATTTTTAGACGGGTTCAGGAAAAGTGCAATCACTGCATTAAAAAAGTTCTTAAGCATTTCCCAGAATTTTTCCCATGGCCACATTTGAGCACATTCATACATCTCATTGGTGTAGTAGCCTTGATTCCACTCTATTATTGTGTCAATCTTCTGCAGTAGATCAGTCGCCTGTTGTCTGTCAGTCAGATCTCTGTTATTGAGGACATGATAACCCTGACAGCTCTGAACGACTCCACTGACAAGCCTATTCCCATCAATCTCTGCCTGTATTCTCTCTCTGATGCATTCATCTCCGTATGTGAAGAGGAGAATGACATGCTTCAGCACATCTTTACCAAAAACCTTTTGCACTCCTGTCAGTATCTCTTCTATTATTGAATCTTCTGCAGTAGATCAGTCGCCTGTTGTCTGTCAGTCAGATCTCTGTTATTGAGGACATGATAACCCTGGCAGCTCTGAACGACTCCCCTGACAAGCCTATTCCCATCAATCTCTGCCTGTATTCTCTCTCTAGCTATACATAATAAAACGTGTTTTTACAGCAACATCACAACTA
>NW_015644721.1:0-570 GCF_001515625.1 Sinocyclocheilus rhinocerous
GTCGGGTCGACATCGGCCCAACGTATGTGTGCTGTCTGGGTAGTTACAAGACTGACTTTATGTGAAATTTTGCCAATATCTCCCTTACTGTATGCACCATTCACAATTATTTAAAACAAACAAAAAAAAATCTGTAGGACCCCAAAAGGGATTTTTCATATTCCAAAGGTTGTAGTATAAAATATTGATGTACTTTATGTACAGTAAGGGAGTCACTAGGGATGTACTACAACCTTTGGAACATAAAAAACCTATGTGATTACAGTAATTTCTTAAGAATAATTATATACTGTATATACAGTGAGGAAGATATTGGCAAAATTTCAACTGTAGTAAGTCAGTCTGGTCACTAACATACAACATTTGGAACATGAAAAACCCCATTTTGGTGAATTACTGTAATTTGTTTTTCTTAAAAAAATATTTGTGTAGTGTACATACTTGGGGAAATTGTTGTCTAAGGCGAGTTATTGGCAATATATATTTAGTCAATTTGAGTAAATTATTCATTTACTGTAAACATTTATTTGAATAAATTATTGGACTTCGTTTTGTACTGTGAGGTAAATT
>NW_015644722.1:0-1514 GCF_001515625.1 Sinocyclocheilus rhinocerous
ACTATTGCTTTCCTACTGATACAACACGTCAGCATCAAGTTAGCATCACGTTAGCATTGCATAACCGTTTACAAACTATAATTTCAGATTATGCTGTCTCCATAATGTTATATTACAGTAGGCTACATAAAATTTCATTTACCACATAAACAGTGTAAGGAGATATGACTGAGGACGATGGCGAATTGCAGATCCTGAGCACCACTGACAAACATCTAATCTTGTAAAATGTGTGGTAAGTACTGCCGCTCCATAGTATAACCAAAAGTACGTGCGATCGCGAATCTCGAAAGTGAAAGTGAAACTAAAATCGTGCATTCAAATGCAGTTTCAATGCCAGGCATAATAGCGGCTCCCTGCCTGATGCCCGCAATTTAAACAGTATAATTAGGCTCCCTGCCTGATGCCCGCAATTTAAACCGTATAATTACCCAATGATATAACTGCAAGAGAAAATATTGAAATATATATTTTCTTCTCATCTCTTATTTATTAACTTTAGGAGTTCCGTAGTACATGTCATTTTCTTTCCAAACATGGTATTGGGATGCGGCCAGATTGTGGGGGGTATGAGGGGGAGGAGGGGTGGGAGGATCACAATGCCGGCTCTACATCGTGAAGTCTATCAGCCATCGGCGATGGACGATGGCATCGTCTATCGGCCCAACCCTAGTCTGTGCAATGATTTAGTTTCCTGACATCCATTGACTGAACAGCATTTTCTCGACATGTTTCCGTGTTGTTGTTGCTCAGCAATGGCATGGACGCGATGTTGTCTGGGGGTTTGGCAAAAGGAGAGTGGGACGGTGGGCGGTGCTCGGGGTGGTGACTGAAGGCGGTGACTGTGTAGTTCCGACGTCAACTTTTTACGAAAGTCACAACGGGTCGTGAAAAGGCACAGCTACTTTATGCAGGCTGTGTGCATTTGTCTGTGGACTGACTGTTTTGAAACTTATATGGTAGTTACATAGCCCTTAGACCTCAGTTATTATGAAAAAAAAGCCAGGAAATTTCAGTTTTGACAATATGGGACCTTTAAGAAAAGAAAAGCCAAGACATCTTTCACCTGCACTCAGTGTGGAAAGAGTTTCGCACACAAAAATGGTCTTGATGTTCACGTGAGAGTTCATACTGCAGTGAAACTGTACAAATGTCCACACTGCGACATAAGATTCAGTCGGTCAGGAATCTTGAAAACACATGAGATAATCCACACTGGAGAGAAACCATTCACTTGTGATCATTGTGATAAAACGTTAATTTTTTTTATTTTTTATGCTTTAGCCCTGAAGAAGCACCAGAAAGTTCATACAAAGGAGAAGCCACATTCATGTTATTTGTGTGGAAAGAGTTTTTCACACACTGTAAAAAATGTACCTGTAAATTAACGGTAAAATACTGGCAGCAGGGTTTCCAGCTGTGTACCGTAATCTTACATTTTCATTACCGTAATCTAAATTACAACTTTTCTGTAAATTAACGGTAAAATACTGGCAGCAGGGTTTCCAGCTGTG
>NW_015644723.1:0-474 GCF_001515625.1 Sinocyclocheilus rhinocerous
TATAAATGTGTTTTTTCAGCCACAGAAAGACGTCAGTAAAACAATTACATTAAGTCACATTCAGGAAAGACATTCATTGTACATAAACTCAATAGTCAGCTAGAAAAAAATAACTCTAGAGAGAAGCATTGTATTACATTCATTATATTTCACTTCGTTCGAAGAAATCTGTCATGGGAATGTGCAGGGAGACTTCAGACATAAAAAACACGGACTTGTTAGTAAATGTTTACTCAATAAAATCATGGCGCGGTGACTTCACTTGTTATGATGTCTTGAGCAATTCAGTTTTATATTAGTAGTTGTAGCCAGGGGCGTAGCAGCCATTTTAAAAGTGGGGGTTACAGCTGTCAGGTGATGTGACCCTCAACGGCCAAACAAATTATGTACATAATGTGCAAAGTACATTCATGTTCACATAATAAATTATATATAGAATACTAATTGGCGTGTTTTAGAGCACCCTAATGGCAA
>NW_015644724.1:0-177 GCF_001515625.1 Sinocyclocheilus rhinocerous
TTTTATTGTGGCCAGCCTAAGGCACACCTGTGCAATAATCATGCACTGTAAATAGGTTGTTGTAAATTTTACAGTAACTTACTGGCAGCTGGATGCCAGTAATTTACTGTAAAAATGTTTACAGTATTAGTACTGTAATTGCATTTACAGTACAATAATGTCTTTACTGTATTTTAT
>NW_015644724.1:385-506 GCF_001515625.1 Sinocyclocheilus rhinocerous
GTAAAAAACAATCCAATTGTGGTACTGCACTGTAAACCATGATTTTTACCATACCCAGCCCCCCCCCACAATAACTCATGAGCTTTAGTTCTGATAATATTCTTTTTAATTGTTGAACATT
>NW_015644725.1:0-328 GCF_001515625.1 Sinocyclocheilus rhinocerous
CTTCTGGAGAACACCAAATTTGTAGCCCTAATTTACATAATGCATATCTCCCTAACAAAATAACAGGAGTCTGATTTGATACAAGAATGGGTATGGTTACACTTTTATTTTTGGTTTGTAGACACACTGGAGCTGTCATTGGAATTAGCTGCGGTTGTCCCGAGAATCCTATTGTCTTTGCGAATTTTCCAAACAAGGGGAGATGTGAGGCATAATTTGAATTCACACAAGTATAAACAGCTCCTGTGTCTACCATCATTGGTGTTGTCTTTCCAGTTGTCCACATCCCCAGCACATTCCTGGAGGACCAGTATAAGGCTTGCCTCTT
>NW_015644726.1:0-566 GCF_001515625.1 Sinocyclocheilus rhinocerous
AAGAATAATAATAAAAAAATAAATAAAAATCCTAACAATTACAATTGGGTTTCAGCACTTCGTGCTTGAACCCCTAATAAAAATCCTTACAATTACAATAGGGTTTCAGCACTGCGTGCTTGAACCCCTAAAGTGGGTAGTTGACACACCATTTATAAGTCGAAAATAAAATGCATATTCTGTGTCTGTGTGTGTGTTAGGCAATGTAGTCAGTAAGTGGACTTTATTTTTGTTTCTGTTGTTTTTCTTTACTATTTACATTATTATTTTTATAGTTATGTTTACATTTGTACTGTTTGCCATATCTTTTCTAGTGTTAAATGTTTTGTTTATATTTTGTTTAACTGAATTCGAATTAAATAAAGCAAATAAATAAATCAGTTAACTGTAAATTATTACATTTGCAATAAGTGGTTAGCCAAATTTAGAGCATTACGAATGGGTGTCTCAACTGTACCATGGTACTGTTTCAACTGTACACTATGGGTAAAGTTGAGACAAAAATACACCTTATGTTTATAAGTTAATTGTAGAAAATATAAACTATTTATTGCCATTATCAATTT
>NW_015644727.1:0-1015 GCF_001515625.1 Sinocyclocheilus rhinocerous
GCCTTCTTTTGTTCCGCAGACGTTTTCCTCTTTTGTTTTTTTAACCGCCATCTCTATCTGTCTGTCGTCGCTTGGCTAATGTCCGTCCTGTGCACTGAACGCTCTCTCCTCCACATCATGAGTAGAAACACCCCTTACTGCTGATTGGCTACAAGTTTGTTTTGGTACTCGGCCCGACTAATAGTAGCTGGTAGACTACTAGTAGCTGGTTTGACTACTTTTTTCTAAAGCGTTTTTGAAAAAACACATACCCCACCTTTAAGTATCTATCCGTGTCATTAATGTTAACCAACAAAAGATGTTAAATAAATGTTAAGTAAACCTACTGTATCTGAAAAATGAGTTTAATTTGTATCTCTTTCGTATTTGTCTTATTCTGCTTCTTTTTCAAAAATTATAAATTATATACATTATATATGAACAACTATCATTTTTATAAGTTGCTCCCTTTTCACTACTGTTAAAGGGGTAGTTTACCCAAAAATGAAAATTGTCATCATTTATTCAAGTTTTTCCAAATTCAATACTTGATTTAAATTTCTCATAAGCTTAATTGATTTGGTCTAAAGAGAGAAGAATTAATGACTATTTTTGTTTGAAGACTACATATAAAATAGCTACCAAAATAAATGTTGGTAACTGCAGTTTGACTAAAAGTAATGACTAAAAGTTGACAAAAATGCAATGGCTTTTCGTCGACAAACTATGAAAGACTCAAATAACTAAAATGTGACTTTTTCGTCTCAAGATAAAGACTAAGACTAAATCAAAAATGCCTGTCAAAATTAACACTGATTCAACTTTATACCGTTGAAGTTTATTTCACTTTGGAACATTCATTCACGGATTTGCGCTACTGTCTTCACACACAGACGGAACTTACTAGAGAAGTGCGAAGTGTGACATAATTTACCTCTGTAAATAAATATAAATTCACGTCTCGCACACTTTAATTGGTGTCATTATCTCACGAACGCGGCGGCGGATCTCCACCAAATTCGGGGGATCCCTTCAG
>NW_015644728.1:0-2410 GCF_001515625.1 Sinocyclocheilus rhinocerous
AGAGAATCTAGAGGGACCGTTGTTAATGATTTCTAACAGTAATATTACTGAATCAATCTAAATACATTAACCTATACCACTAAAACTACTTTATATTTGTTAAACCACATTAACAAAGTAACAACTGCAGGTTACAACTTTTTGCAGTGTAGTTAAAAAAAAGTTGCATTTACGAGTTTTGAGCACATGAATGTCCAAAAAAAAGTCTTATTTAGGGAATTTAAGATGATACCCATGTTGTGATGTTAGAAGGGTAATGAATGATTTAGAAAGTAATTGTAACTTTCTGTGCTGTAATTCAGTAAAATTAAGGTGCTATGTTCTAAAGAGCATCAACGACAGATGCAGACAAACAGAAACAGACATGTTCATTGGGTTTTTTAGGATCAGTGTGTTACCCTGTAGGTGTCTGTTACCATTGGTCGGTGCATATTTTCGCCGATTGAACAATTTGAATCTGTGTATTTCGGGTGTTGGAATGTCTGAGGAGTGATGTACTATAAACTGGGGACCATCTGCGTTGGTCTGCGTCTGGTAGTGTGGTGTTAATTGGCCTGTGGACAACAAATGTTGTCTTGCAAAGACTTTACATGATGCCAGTTTTAGCTTGACATGCAAAACTGTCAGATATCATCCTTATATTGTAATCATTACGATCACAAGCTGTCATCATTGCTGTTAAAAAGTTCTAACCTGCAATTGTTACTTTAAAGAGATTTATACCTGATTTAATTAATAAAATTTAGTTTTGTTGTAGTTTTATTTTACAAATATAATACATCTCCCTCATGGACAATACATCTCCCTCATGGACTGTTTGATTAAGGACTCTTGGTTAAGTGTTCTCTTTTCTAATTTGATTGCGTTACCAATATATTTTGTAAGTTTACCTGCTTTGTCTTTGTTTTCTTCCAAGCCTTTATACAACTTTCTTCCTATTCATTCATTGTGAGTTCTACAAACTTTGAAGTAACCACTGGTTTACTAAAATTGCAAATCAAGTTATGTTATAAATGTAATTATGTTGAATCAGAAATCTGAAATACACTTTCTGTAAAGCTGCATGCTTTGAAGCAGTATGTAGTGTGAAAAGTGCTATACAAATAAAAAGTTAAAGCTGCAGTCCGTAAGTTTTGCCTCTTTGTCGCCATCTCTGTTTGAAAATCTGCAATTGCAGCTGTTTGCGGAATTATCTTCCTTGCGTGGGTTGTGCGTCGGCATGGCTCCAGCGCAGAAGAATCTAATGCTTTGAGGAGTATGTGTGGCAGTCAGTCACCGCACTGGTGTGGATATTTACTGTACTTCGCAATCACAGATTCTAGCCTACGTCTTGGAATATATGACCCAAATAAGAATTTTCACCATATATTGTCATCTGAACAAATAAGTAACAAGTCTGCCACGTTTTTTCTGACCAATTGAGGAAAAAAGCATTACAATAAATAGCGTTACCAATAGTGATTTAGTCTAAAGATCGGTTAGTTCTTATCACATCAAACCGTGCAAATAGGGCTATGACGGTCGCCGTGACAACCGCATCACTGCGGTGGCAAGTTGTCTACTGCCACCGGCAATAGTGCACGTGACGTCACGCACTCTATAAAAAGCATAATACGAATTTTATTTAGACTACAAGTCTATTGTAGCCTAATTCACAAATTACCTCAAACGCCATACACAGCGTTTCCTTTATATTGGCAGGTTTGAGCGCAGGAAAATACAGTTTATTCTGCATTTAGCAAATTATTTTTGTGTTGGGCGATGGACCTTGTTGGGAAACCAAATACTACATCGCCGATCTGGAGCCATCTACATCCATGTCACCCATCCACATTTGTACAAGTGTCTTCAAGTTCCCATGATCGCAAACGCCTGGCTGGTCAGGTTTGGTGAGGCTTTCTCCAAACTGGCCAAATACAAACGAGATAGCGATAAATGGAAGATGTTAACAAGAAATGTGGCAACAATTCCTATTTCAAAGAGAGCGCGTGCAGACGAGGAGTTAATGCGCCCGCTTGCTTGGCGGAGGAACAGTGAACCGTGTCTACACCGGATGCGACACCGCCGCGCCGAGTCTGTCTACACTGGACATTTGAACTCTGTGTTAGTACCTCATAAACAGGATGAGGCAGTTGACTGTCAGGGATTTGTCATGTCTTGTTGCGCCGCATCCAGTGTAGCATCACTGATTATAATGAGTTCTATAGTATTTTGTCAATTATTTCTTTGATATTTATTTTAGTGTTTTGCAGGCTGCGTGTTCACTGACAGAAGTGCTAAAATAAACACGCATGTTTGTTAATAGATGACTGAGCCTCATTTATTATTTGTGTATCAAAATTAGGTAGAGCATTGCGTTAGCAGTGCAAAAGGTCATGGGTTTGATTCCCAGGGAACACACATACTGGTA
>NW_015644729.1:0-224 GCF_001515625.1 Sinocyclocheilus rhinocerous
AATGTTGTGCTGAAACCATCCTAAATTTGATCTTACGATCATCTCTCAGATACGCGTGTGTGATTCATAGAATGAGCGTACGTACAGAAAACGCACGTACGCCTCTCTTTCAGATGTGAAATATATGAATCACAAATCATCTTGAACTTGCGTGCAACTGAATGGTTTCAGCTCTCTGCTTGTAAACGACTCCTAATTAATGTCATTAACATATAAAAGAAAGA
>NW_015644730.1:0-870 GCF_001515625.1 Sinocyclocheilus rhinocerous
TCAAACATAAATTAAACACTGAAGAACAGTAAAAATTATAATGAAGATGTTACAGTCGTGGTCAGAATTATTGGCACCCTTGGTAAATACAGCACCTACACCACATGTTGTTTGGGAGAGTTTCAAGAAAAAAAATCAAGAAAAGAAAATGCTCTCATCCAAAAACAATCCCCAGCATATGCTGTTGTCAGACACGACTGGAACTTCAAATGGGACTGGCTTCTATGGTTAGATGTAACAAAAAAATTAGCTTTTTAGCAACAAACACTCAAGATGGGTTTGGTGCACAATGAAATATACTGCTGTATTTTTAATGTCGTGGGCCTATATTTCTGCTGGAGGTCCTGGACATCTTGTTTAGATACATGGCATCTTTGATTCTATCAAATACCAACAGATAAAAAATCAAAAAGTGACTGACTCTGTTAGAAATCTTATAATGGGCCATGTTTGGATCTTCCAACCGGACAATAATCCAAAAACAAACCTTAAAAACAACACAAAAATGGGTCACTGGGCACAAAACCAAGCTTCTGATATGGCCATTCCAGTTCCCTGACCTGAACCCTATAGAAAATGAGTGTGGTGAACTGAAGAGGAGAAGCACCATCATGGAGCTGGGAATCTGAAGGGTCTGGAGAGATTCTGGATGAAGGAATTGTCTCTGATCTCTTGTCAGGTGCTCTCTAACCTCATCAGGCATTATAGGAGAAAACTCAGAGCTGTTATTATGCCAAATGGAGGTTTCAAAAAGCATTGAATAAAAGGGTACCGTTAATTGTGTCCAATGGGTATTAGAGAAAAACATTTGTCATAATGATCTCCCCCCCTATTTTAAATTCTTATTCTCCAATGAAAGGTTAGATTTAT
>NW_015644731.1:0-757 GCF_001515625.1 Sinocyclocheilus rhinocerous
GAACAAATTAGATAAATTACTTTCCAAAGTGTTAAGAATGGTGTCGGCTGTTCTGGCGACTTTTTGGCGACTGATTTAATTACATTTTTAGACCAACAGAATAGGAAATTACTTACGGAGACAATACTGCATGGCTGAGCGGGACTGGACACATCTGCAGTGGCTCTGGGGACAGGGGCTGGAACTTGAGCATCTGGTGTCTGTACAATCATGAAGTAAAAAATAATAGATTTTGTAAATATAACATTACAATAACTTGAACTCATCCTAGATTATATCATACGCTACAGTTTAAAAGTTTGAGGTCTAAATGTTTATAAAAGAAACCTATTATGTTCACCAGAGTTGCATTTGATCAAAAATACAGTAAAAACAGTAAAAAGATATGGTTACATTATGAAACATTACTACAATTTAAAGTTGTGAAATGTAATTTATTTCTATGGGGGCAAGAACACATTTTCAGCATCATTACTCCAGTCTTCAGTGTTACATGATCCTTCAGAAACCATTCTATTGGACATAAACATTAATTACTATTAGTTGAAAATGTGAAAATGGCTGATACTTAATAAAACTGCATTAGTGGTTGTCACGCTTACTGTGTTGAGGAAAGCACACGAAGATAAAGAGTAAATAGTCTTTAATTAATCCACACAGAGGAAGGCAGTAACACACGGACCAAGTCAAACTGAACAAACTGAACAAACTCAGCTTAAGTAGACAGACCAATGAGGGACGAATGAGTAAATTAACT
>NW_015644732.1:0-616 GCF_001515625.1 Sinocyclocheilus rhinocerous
ACATGCAGGTAAACAAATGAAAAACAATTTTTAGTAAGTTTTTTTTAATTGATTTTAAAATTATTTTAATGTAAAACAATGTTAATGATTTAATTAATGATTAGCTTTTCATTAAACTCACAACCCCAGTTTGGGAAACCTTGACAATGTAATGTTTAATTCACTTCATGTTGTTAATAACAACAAATGGAATATATTTGTTTTACTCTTTGTATTTTTATGTCAATATGGTAGAAGATTATCCTATTTAAATCAAGTTAGGTCAAAAGTAATCTAAAAGTAGTCTGATTAGATAACCTAAAATGTGTAATGTAATGGATTACGGTACTGACTATAATTTTTGTCATGTAATTTGGAATCAGTAACGGATTACAATTTATAAGTAAAGTCTACCCAGCTCTGCACTTGTCATGTAGGAATCAGTAACGGATTACAATTTATAAGTAAAGTCTACCCAGCTCTGCACGTAGAGCAGTCCGCAATAACATTTTGTCTCCTTTTTTTGAGAATAAAAAGAGGATTTTGGTAAAGTTTTTTTTTTTTTTTAATACATTTTAGTCTCGTCATTTTTGTCAACGAAATTGCATGTTGATATAGTCATAGTTATCATTTATTT
>NW_015644733.1:0-987 GCF_001515625.1 Sinocyclocheilus rhinocerous
TCTATTTTAGTTTGTTAAGGGCTGCAACTAACGATTGTTTTCATAGTCGATTAATCGAACAATTGTTTTCCCGATTAATCAGATCGGATAAAAAACCTTTTTAAATACCTTTATTGTTTATTTCAAATTAAATTCACACATTGGGTCTTGCAAATATAAACTTCAAAAAACTAAAACTTTACATTACCACAACGTTTTTTCTAGATTTTACGCAGAAAAACATTTTTATAACAAAACAAAACCACAAACTGTGTTTCTTAAACAGGCTGAACTATGCCTACATAGACTACTGAGTTACTGTACATTAGTCTGCAGACTCTCCTGGAGTTGTGTGTTGTGAGGGTTTAATGAACGCATCACGCTGCCACGCTCTCCTGCACTGAATCAACCATCAGAGCAAATAAAGCGCCATGGCTTTTAATCTGTCTATAACGCACACTACACGGTCCAGAAAGAACCCGAAAAAAATGCGGATAAAACAAAGTTATATAATCAAAAGTACAATAAGCTTCTTGAAGAGCTTTTACTTACTAATGTATTTAAAACAACACGCTCTGCCTATGTTGTATGTGCTGCTGTGTGCACGACGCCACGCGCTGCAGACGCGCCGCTTATACTGTATGTGCTGCTAGTGCGCAGTGATCACGCGTGCAGTGGATCATTTATTTTGAACAGCAGATTCGGGTGACGTTAGAGCTCATCCGCGCATCACTATCATCTGTGATTCAAACATGCCTTTATTTTTAACAGTAGATTCGGGTGACGTTAGAGCTCATCCGCGCATCACTATCATCTGTGATTCAAACGTGCGTTCGTTTCAAGTGTTCATTCATCACTGTCGTGCTTGCGTGCCACATAAGCTCTGCTTTGCAAAGTTTACAAGTTACAATCTTCATTCTGGAATTTAATGTGAAATGTTTCCATGCCTTGGAGAATTTGGTTCACACTTATTTCTGCTGTGCTTGTACTTTTCGCCATTCTTCCAAT
>NW_015644734.1:0-529 GCF_001515625.1 Sinocyclocheilus rhinocerous
ACTAGCTGAGTGTTTTATGTCCTGTATTTTCTTACTTAATAAGATTTTTTTTTTTAATTCAATCAATGTAAAACTGCACAGCCTTCATGTGTGACACCACAATAAGCAAACCTGTACAGAAAAAAGAACACGAATGATGAACTGACACCAGCTATGATTAAAGAAATGAAATGTTAAAATTTTGCAAATGTCATTCATACAGACAATAAAACAAACATATAAACATCATTAGAAATCAGTTTGCTGTCAGTTTTGACCCCCTCACATTCATTAATTCCTTCATCTTCATCTTCATCTTCCACACTGAGCTCTACATCATCAGCTCTCACACAGAAACACACAAACCTCCTCAGCTGCTTTAGTAAGTGTGTCTCACACACCTCTCCTGCTCACTGCCAGAAATGTGATTCTCTGAGATTTTACCCATTTTGTTGCTTTGGTAAGAAAGCACATGCTAAAATGTGAGCATGTTTTGAAAGTGCAATGATTGTTTTAGTGTTACTCACCGAACTGATCTGGATTCTTTAAC
>NW_015644735.1:0-201 GCF_001515625.1 Sinocyclocheilus rhinocerous
TTGACTCCCTCTGCCAATGCATTGATTAAATTAACAGTTGGATGTAACAGTTGGAACTTTCTTCAAGGCAAGGCAAGGCAAGTTTATTTATATAGCACATTTCGTACACAATGGTAATACAAAGTGCTTTACATGAAAGAAAGTAAAATAATCATAAAAAATAATCACAAAAATAAAACAAGGAATTTAAAAACTTTGAAA
>NW_015644735.1:368-511 GCF_001515625.1 Sinocyclocheilus rhinocerous
TGAGTTTTGAGTCTGCATTTAAATGTGGCTAATGTTTTAGCACATCTGATCTCTTCTGCAAGCTGATTCCAAATGCGGCAACTGCGGGAGCTACAAGTGGATTCCCCTGGTTTTGTGTGAACCCTTGGTATTTCTAACTGACT
>NW_015644736.1:0-1167 GCF_001515625.1 Sinocyclocheilus rhinocerous
TTCACACAGATCTTTAACAGATCACTGGAGCTGTGCGAAGTCCCTACATGCTTCAAATGTTCCACCATCATCCCCGTCCCAAAGAAACCTAAAATTACTGGACTTAATGACTACAGACCTGTGGCTCTAACGTCTGTGGCCATGAAATCATTTGAAAGACTGGTTTTGGCTTATCTGAAGGACATCACTGGACCCCCGAAGGACATCACTGGACCCTTGCTGGATCCTCTTCAGTTTGCCTACAGAGCAAACAGGTCTGTGGACGATGCAGTTAACATGGGACTGCATTATGTTCTGCAACATCTAGACAGACCAGGGACTTATGTGAGGATCCTGTTTGTGGACTTCAGCTCGGCTTTTAACACTATCATCCCAAACCTCCTCCTGCCCAAATTAACTCAGCTCTTCATGCCCACCTCCATCTGTCAGTGGATAACCAGCTTCCTGACAGACAGGCAGCAGCTATTAAAGCTAGGAAAATTCTCATCCAGCACCCGCACCATCAGCACTGGCACCCCCCAAGGTTGCGTCCTCTCCCTCTACACTAATGACTGCACATCTAAAGACCCCTCTGTCAAGCTGCTGAAGTTCGCAGATGACACCACAGTCATCGGCCTCATCCAGGACAGAGACGAGTCTGCTTACAGACAGGAGGTTAAAGAGCTGGCTGTCTGGTGCAGTCTTAACAACCTGGAGCTTAACACGCTCAAAACTGTGGAGATGATCGTGGACTTCAGGAGAAACCCCCCTGCACTCCCCCCACTCACCATCATGGACAGCACTGTGACTGCAGTGGAGTCATTCAGGTTCCTGGGCACCACAATCTCTCAGGACCTAAAGTGGGACACTCACATTGACTCCATTGTTAAAAAGGCCCAGCAGAGGTTGTACTTCCTTCACCAGCTGAGGAAGTTCAACCTGTCACAGGAGCTGCTGAAACAGTTCTACTCCACCATCATAGAATCCATCCTCTGCACTTCAATAACTGTCTGGTTCAGCTCAGCTACAAAATCTGACCTCAGAAGACTACAGAATCCTCTGCACATAACTGTTTGGTTGAGCTCAGCTTCCAAATCTGACCTCAGAAGACTACAGAAGATAGTCCAGACTGCTGAGCGAATCACCGGTACAACCCTCCCTACTCTCCAAGAACTGTACTTATCCAGA
>NW_015644737.1:0-537 GCF_001515625.1 Sinocyclocheilus rhinocerous
GTTGGTATAGTGCCTGCTAGAATGTTAAAAATGTTCAGTGTTAAAGTCGGCATGAAATCGAAATTGACTTTATTTACTTTACTAGCGCACATTGCTAGTCTTGATGTGAACAATTAATCCGTGCAAGTTAATCCGCTGAAAAAAATAGTTTGTCTTGGTAATCTTTAATCAAAATCTGAACATTTGCTTCGGTAATCTTTAATCAAAATCTGAACATTTACTTCCGCTCTGGAATGGCAGTCCTTCTCTGATGATGTCAGTTTGACGGCTTGGGCAGAATATCCTTTTAAACACACCCCTCCAACCGTTAGTTTGATATGAGTGAGAGACAGAGAGGAGGAGTGCCAAAATAAAACCATGCCCTCTATTCAATATTCCGTTTCAGATGGAAATACATCACTACACTGAAATAAAGTCGGCAGCAACTTCCGGTTCACGCGGACTTTAAATATTTTTAAATTGTTGTTTTGTAATTGACTTTTTTTTTAAAACGCAAGCATCCCTATTTATATTGTATTTATTTACAGAGGTATATTA
>NW_015644738.1:0-217 GCF_001515625.1 Sinocyclocheilus rhinocerous
ATCTGTCTGACTGTGGATTTGTGGAGTCCAAACTATTTAGAGATAGTTTTGTAACCTTTATCCAGCCTGATGAGCAACAACAACTCTTTTTCTGAGGTCCTCAGAGATCTCCTTTGTCCGTGCTATGATTCACTTCCGCAAACATGATCAGACTTTCATAGATCCCTGGTCTCTAAATAAAACAGGTCACACTGTCATCTGATTCTGCCATCTAATT
>NW_015644738.1:404-507 GCF_001515625.1 Sinocyclocheilus rhinocerous
TTTGTTTGATTGGGTTCTCTTTGTCTACTTTCAGGACTTGTGCGAAAATCGGATGATAAATTGGGTCATATTTATGCAGAAATATAGAAAATTGTAAAGGGTT
>NW_015644739.1:0-1136 GCF_001515625.1 Sinocyclocheilus rhinocerous
TCATCAGTGGCAAATCCTTTAAATGAAAACGTATTTACAGACTGTAAGTCAGAACAGCCGGCGGCGGGCTAGCGTGAGCTGAGGCGGCGGGCAAGCGTGAGCTGAGCAGCACTAAGTTGATGTATTCTCTCAGCGACCAGCACGGATCAGCTCTAGACATGACGAAGCGGATATCGTCCTCTTTTGGAAGACCAAACAAAGTAGTTTCGCTTTCACAACGTAGCACACAGCGTCTTCACGACATGGCGGCAGCAACAATACTACAGCGAGAATAAAAGTTACGCCTTCTTTCTTTGCGTGAACATTTGGGCGGTGTTATGCAAATCTTCCCACATAGTGACGTAGATATGTGGGGGCGTGTTAGAACGAGCCGTTTTAGGTAGGTGTGGTTAACTCTTAACTTTTATAAAGAATCCAAGATGGCTCCAAGATGGTGGATCCAAGATGGCGGATCCAAGATGGCAGCCTCCGTGGCGTGCACCACAGTTGTTTTTATGTTTTTGTTAGTTTGTCCTGTCTTTAGTTATATCCCTGCAATCAGTTTCACCAGAGACGAATTGCTGGACATTCGGCAGTACACACCACCCGATATTTCACCGGTTTTCGACTATTCTGATGTTTTGCTGGACATTGTAGTCGGGGGAGCTGTGGCGCTGATCAAGCGCTTCAGGACGCGCAGACGGGGGAAGCAAGCCGGCGCGCTCGTGAAGCTCAGGCAGCGCGGATTCAGAACGCCGTTGCCTAGCATCCATCTGGCAAATCTCCGCTCTCTACCCAACAAAACGGACGAGCTCCTTCTGCTCTCCCGGACAAATAAGGATTTTTCAAACTCTGCTGCTCTGTGTTTCACAGAAACCTGGCTGAAAGACGCCATTCCGGACAGCGCGTTGAGTCTCCCGGGCTTTCAGCTGTTCAGAGCGGATCGCGAAGCAGAATCAACGGGGAAATCACGCGGCGGCGGGACATGCTTTTACAACAATGAGAGGTGGTGTACAGATGTAACGGTGTTAAAGAAGATGTGCTGTTCAGATCTAGAAGTGCTCTTCATTAACTGTAAGCCATTCTACTTGCCGCGGGGAGTTTTGCTCGTACATTCTCGTCAGTATTTACATTCCTCCGCAAGCGCACGTGAGCTC
>NW_015644740.1:0-256 GCF_001515625.1 Sinocyclocheilus rhinocerous
ATGAATGCAGAATTGTGACGACATTGTATATCAAAGTATAGCATTTGACTGAATATAATAGATGAGATTCAGAGAATTTACCTGGAACCTCACAGTTTTTCACAAAACGTCATGTTGCCTGCCCTCCAGAGGAGCTGTGGTCTTTTGCCCCCAGGAGATAGGGACAACCACAGGGAAGAGAACAGAGAAGCCCGCTCTTTCGTCTAAGCGCTCTCAGGTATCAAAAAGCAACACGCTGCCCCGTGTGAGGCTTGAA
>NW_015644740.1:418-557 GCF_001515625.1 Sinocyclocheilus rhinocerous
GCTTTCGCTGAACACAAGTGTCAGGATGGCTGAGCAGTCTAAGGTGCTGCGTTCAGGTCACAGTCTCCTGTGGAGGAGTGAGTTCAAATCCAAGTTCTGACCGACCTATCATTTGGCTGCAGACAGAAACTTCAGTCTG
>NW_015644741.1:0-613 GCF_001515625.1 Sinocyclocheilus rhinocerous
TTGTGCTATGAATAGCAAAGATGAAGAGATGATCAGTTCATGTGCTGCTTGAACTGAGGTGCTACAGCGATCTGTCACGACACGTTAAAGAGTATTTGTTGTTTGAATTTCTTTTTAAAAAAAGACAACATTTTAACACTGAGACTTTATTTCATACTAAAAGTAACCAGCTCTGTCTTGTCTGTCAGCCCATTGTCAGTGTCCTCTTTGCTCTGTGATGTATTTTTCAATGCGTGAGAACATGATGTATGGCATAAAAGTGCTATGGTTTGTCAGACGTAGCAACAGTAACTAAGGGGGGCAGGTTTTGCGAAAGGTCAATTTAGAGTAGGGGGAGATTGCTGGCTCAAGTTCTGAGATAACAACATGAACATCTTGAGGTTGCTGAGGTTCTGAGATAACAACATGAACATCTTTCTTATAGTAGAAAATGACATCTGGAGTTTGTGCTAGAGTGCCGGGTCAGAATTAACATGCTGCCTATGGTGAGCGTAGGGCTGGGCGATTTCGCCCAAAAAAATGAAATCTCGATTTTTTCAGAACGTTTGACCGATTCTCGATTTTTTAGGATTTTTAACCAGTCAACTTAAAAATGTTACTACAACATAATTCA
>NW_015644742.1:0-697 GCF_001515625.1 Sinocyclocheilus rhinocerous
ATTGATCTCATTAGTGTGTAAGACTATGTTGTTGTGTGTGTGTTTTCAGCAAGATTGAAAAGTTTTGAGTGGAGAGCTTCATTTTGACCTGAAAATAGGAAGTATGGGGAATTGGGTGAGAAGTTATGGATTTGTGTTTAGAGTTTCGAGAAAAGGAGTCACAATGTCAAGAAATGTGTTTAAGCAATCGAGAAAAACTGTAAGTTTACAGTAACAGTAAACCTCTGTTGTGCAGCACTTTGTTGGCAAAAAATGAAATTAGTTACATTTTCATTTGATTATATTTTGAAAGTTAATGTTTTGACACCTTCTTCTTGTTTCCACCACTTTTGATAATACATTTGTATTAAATCATACATCCAAAAAAAATTAAAACAGGCAACACAGAATTTATTGAATAAATAAATAAATACATAGATAGATAGCATTGCATAGGGTCCTATTATTGTACAAATAAATAAATAATAAATTGTTGTTACATTTTATAAGTTTTATTATTTCAATTAATTAGATCTGCTGTTTGATTACTACAATTTAATTTAACAGTTAAAACAGAGTCCAGAAAAAAAAATAAAAAAAAATAAAAACAGAATCCAGAAAAATTAAAGGGGTCATATGACGTTGCTAAAAAAATAACATTATTTTGTGTATTTGGTGTAATGAAATATGTTTATGCGGTTTAGGGTAAAAAAAAACC
>NW_015644742.1:732-1132 GCF_001515625.1 Sinocyclocheilus rhinocerous
AAAAAACACATTATTTTCCACATACTGTACATTATTGTTTCTCCTTTATGCCCCACCTTTCTGAAATGCGCCGATTTTTACAAAGCTCATCGGTGTCATGGTACGCTGTTGGAAGGAGTACGAGGGAAACGAGGAGTACAATCAAAAGTCTTTAATACAAGGAACACAGTTTAAATCCACACAAAGGGCGCTGGAGCAAACACACGTACACAACAAGCAGACCCGACAGAGACAGACTGCACAGACTGGGACTTAAATACAGGGGATGATTGGGGAAACACAGGTGCATGGGATGACTAATCAAATTAAATAACACGCCCCTTACCATACTGTGATACCGTGTCCCGGTGCGACCAGACAAAAGCATTAAAACCCATTATAAACAAGGCATTTGTTGCAT
>NW_015644743.1:0-630 GCF_001515625.1 Sinocyclocheilus rhinocerous
TACGGAGCCTACTTGAAGTTTCATAGTCTTAGCCTAGTCTTGCCTGGTCTGTTTCCTCGAGTACTGATCTTTGCCTGTGCACTTTGGATTACCTCTCTCGTCTTGCCCTGTTCGGATACTGTTTGCCCCTGCCTGGACCTTTGCTTTGTACCTGGATTATCTCTCTAGTCTCGCCCTATTGGGTTATGTTCGTCGTCGATTGACCCTCACTGTTTACCGGACTGCCCATGCCTTGTCTCTTACATACCTGTTTGCCAATGTTTGATTTATGCCTGTTTCTGACCACGTCTCCAGAATAAAGCTTTGCACATGGATCCGCACGTCTCAGGTTCTGGTTACTCCGTAACAGAAACATTCTCCAGTTCTAAACTTCAGTTTACTTTGAATTTATTTTGTTTTTTACGATGGGTCAAATTGACCCAAGGAGAGATTTTTTTTTTTTTTTTTTACACCCACAAAAACTCCTTTAATTTAGTCAATATTTTTTGGTGTTTTCCCACTGATGAAAATATAGCTGCTTATGTTTATGCCACCAAAAATCTTTGGTATATTGTCTGCTGATATGAACATTTCATTGTATGGTATAATAGCATTTTTGACAGTGAGGATATCATCCTGATAACCAGGGGG
>NW_015644744.1:0-233 GCF_001515625.1 Sinocyclocheilus rhinocerous
TAATGCTAAAGTGAAGTAGTTTTGCTTTTCTGTAGTTTTTCAATGCCTCTCAGTCATACAGACGACATTACCTGAGCAGTCAAAGGCTGCGCATTTATTGCATGGACGGAGCAAAAATGTAAGTGTCTAAAGCATACGCACAGTTCCATTGAATGATAAATGTGTTTTAACAATGTTGTTAAACCGAATGTACGAAGGAAACTGTTAAAATAACCACAGCATTAACAACAATC
>NW_015644744.1:352-501 GCF_001515625.1 Sinocyclocheilus rhinocerous
TTCTTTCAGAATCATCATTTGCCGATGGAGAGGAAAAGTTAAATACTAAAGCATTTTATTTTATGAAAATTAGATAAAGAAGAGCACTGAAAGAGAAGTGATCTTCGCGCTCATAGAACATAAGACGTGCCAGGCTATATCTGCAGCTA
>NW_015644745.1:0-223 GCF_001515625.1 Sinocyclocheilus rhinocerous
TTCTGCTTCACTCTTACATCTTGTTTAGACACTGTCTGCCCCTTGACTTCCAGGCCAGCCCATACCACCCCTTCTGCCCCTTGGCTGTCTGATGTTCTCCGCGAACATCGTTCTAAGCTCAGAGCTGCTGAAAGGGTGTGGCACAAATCAAAAAATCCTACTGACCTTAATATGTATTAGTCACTCCTCTCTTCCTTCTCTGCTAATGTCTCCACTGCTAAAA
>NW_015644745.1:685-891 GCF_001515625.1 Sinocyclocheilus rhinocerous
TCCACTTCTTAAGAAACCCACCCTTAACCCATCTCTTTTAGAGAACTACAGACCGGTTTCCCTTCTTCCTTTCATTGCAAAAACACTTGAACGAGCTGTGTTCAACCAAGTCTCTCCCTTTCTCACACAGAACAACCTCCTCGACAGAAACCAGTCTGGTGTCAGAAGAGGACATTCAACCGAGACTGCCTTGCTCTCAGTTGTTG
>NW_015644746.1:0-1097 GCF_001515625.1 Sinocyclocheilus rhinocerous
TGATAGTTCAGTGTTTCCCGTGGTTAATCCTAATAGTAAAACCACCACTGAGTCGAATAATTTGTGCCAGGATTCTGTGTGTGTTGTGACTCGTGCAAGGGAACGTGAAAATGAGGAGTCGTGTGGTGAAAAGACATGTACTCCGAAGGATAGCCAAATTAAAATATGTAGCAATGCGTCAATGCCTGACTTGTCTGCTTTGTCTTTTCCTGTCTCTGCAGTGGAATTGGGAAAAGAACAGCGCAGTGACTCCTCTTTGGATGAACTGTTCCAGAGTGTTGTTTCTCCAGGTGAAGTGGATAGCGTGGCTCGTGGCTATTTTGTTCACGATGGGGTGTTGCTGCGAAAATATGTTCCTCACAAGGATGATTTTGTTGGGGATCCTGTTTTTCAAGTAGTTGTTCCTGTAAAGTATCGACAAATGATGATTGAAATTGCGCATGATCAACTAGGTCACCAAGGGGTGCGTAAAACCTACGATCGCTTGTTGCGATATTTTTTTTGGACGCGTTTGAAGCGAGATATTTCTGCTTATGTTAAGTTGTTAGACCTGCCAACTAACTAGCAAACCGAATCAGGTGTTAAAACCTTTTCCTTTGCGACCAATTGAAGCTACTGTTGCACCTTTTGAACATCTTATTGTTGATTGTGTAGGGCCACTACCTTGCTCAAAGTCAGGAAGCATTTATTTGTTCACTGTTATGTGCTTAAATACGCGTTTCCCTGCGGCGTATCCATTGCGCAGTATTACTTCTCGCTCTATTGTCAAAGCTTTAACCCAATTTATATCAGTCTTTGGAATTCCAAAAGTCATTCAGAGCGATCAAGGCTCAAACCTTACTTCTCACCTCTTCCAGCAAGTGTTGAAACAGCTGCGCATTAAACATAACCAGTCTACCGCGTACCACGCTCAAAGCCAGGGTGCTTTAGAGAGATTCCATCAGTCGTTAAAGTCACTGCTTCGCGCGTACTGTGTGCAGCTGGATAGAGACTGGGAAGAAGGTTTGCCGTGGATGTTAGCGGCACGCGAAGTGGTTGCATTAAACATAACTAGTCTACCGCGTACCACGCTCAAAGCCAGGGTGCTTTAGAGAGAT
>NW_015644747.1:0-141 GCF_001515625.1 Sinocyclocheilus rhinocerous
CAAAATATTCAGTGTGTTTATCAAATTGTAAAGCTTGTGATGTAACTGTATATATTACTGTTTTTCCTTACACAGGCTATGTGGATGTAATCTCACTGCTCAGTCCTGTGAGAGTTTGTCTTCAGCTCTACAATCCTCAAA
>NW_015644747.1:312-563 GCF_001515625.1 Sinocyclocheilus rhinocerous
AATATTCAGTGTGTTTATCAAATTGTAAAGCTTGTGATGTAATTTGATATAAATACACAGCACGGCAGTATGTTAATTTACATGCAAGCAGCTCTTGATCCAGTGTCTTGATCCAGTTTGAGTGGCTTGGTTCACAGTAAATTCTGCTCCACACAAACTCCACCTCATGCAAATGCTGAGAGTTTGGGTCACTTATTACATGGACTAAAAAATGCAACATGCATCAAACATTTGCCCTTTTTTGACTGGTC
>NW_015644748.1:0-1176 GCF_001515625.1 Sinocyclocheilus rhinocerous
AATCATTGTGTTCTTGTTAGCAATGGTTACCTCCAAAGAAACATGCGCAGCCATCATCGCGTTGCATCAAAATGGCCTCACATGCAAGGAAATTGCTGCAAAGAATATTGCACATGAAAGAACCATTTACCGGATCATCAAGAACTTCAAGGAGAGAGGTTCGACTGCAGTGAAGAAGTCTTCAGGATGTCCCAGATTGTCCAGCAAGCGCCAGGACTGCTCATGAGAAGGAGTCAGCTACGGAATCGTGTCACCACCAGTGCATAGCTTGCTCAGGAATGGCAGCAGGTTGGTGTGAGAGCATCTGCACGCACAGTGAGGCCAAGACTTTTGGACAATGGCCTGGTGTCAAGAAGGGCATCAAAGGAGCAACTTCTCTCCAAGAAAAACGTCAAGGACAGACTGAAATTCTGCATTAAGTACAAGGATTGGACAGCAGAAGACTGGTGCAAAGTTATTTTCTCTGATGAAGCTCCCGTCCGACTGTTTGGGAGATCTGGAAAATCGATTGTTCGGAGAAGAAAAGGTGAACATTACCATGAGTCCTGTGTTGTGCCAACAGTGAAGCATCCTGAGACCATCCATGTGAATGAGACCATGATGCAGTTGCTTTTCAACCAAGGGAGTGGGCTCTCTCATAATTCTGCCCAAAAACACTGCCATGAATAAAGAACTGGGGAGCCAGTAACAAAAAAAATAAATAAAGAAAAACATCTAAAGAAAAAAAGAACCTTGGAGAAAGAACCAGGGCAATCCAGCCTCCTGACCCAGAGTCAACACAAACACCAATTCAAATTAATCTCTTTTAATTTGAAAAGATGAAAAAAAGAGAAAACAAAAAAAAAAAATCTAAAGGAAAGTTTAAACAAACATATAGGGAAAAATGGAAATGAATAAAAATCAAATAATATACCGAATAAAAACAAAATAAAATAAAATAATAAAATAAAATGCTTATGTAAAAAGCACAGAATCCTGATTATTTTTAATAAAATTTAAATTACAAACAGGGTGGCATTCACAGATTTATCCCAGCAGTGCTCAAGAAGTACAAAAATGGCCCCCTCCCCCTACATTCCCTTAAATAAAAAAGAACATAATACTAACAAACATAGTTAACGTTAAACAAAAATAATCAAATGGTTTTAAACAACTTCAGTTCTCTTTCTGCTCAAG
>NW_015644749.1:0-253 GCF_001515625.1 Sinocyclocheilus rhinocerous
AAAACGCGGCACGGGTGTTTTATATGAATGTGTCTCTGAAGGGAAAGGCTTGTCTTCAGAAAACTTTCGATGGCATTTTCATTTTATCTGATAAAGAAGCGTTCATGAGCGGAGCTGCTTTGATTACAGCCATTACTGGAGAAACCGCTAGTTCTACCACTCTCAAAGTGCCTCCTGCTGGCAGAGAATCAGTTTGCATTTTCAAAAGCCTGTCTCCAGTAACATGTTTTTGTTGTTGCTCTTTTTTTTTTCT
>NW_015644749.1:291-1502 GCF_001515625.1 Sinocyclocheilus rhinocerous
TCCAGCAACATTTCCAGTTTTTGTTGTTGTTCAATTTTTTTGTTTTCTGCAGCGACTCGGAGCACTTTTCATACCCTTTTTTTCTGGCTGAAGCACATTTGTTTCAGTCTATAAGAATAATCAGCCTACACTACCAGTCAAAAGTTTTTTTTTTTGTTTTTTTTAAAGAATTCTCTTCTGCTCACCAAGCCTGCATTTATTTGATCCAAAGTACAGCAAAAACAGTAACATTTTGAAATGTTTTTACTATTTAAAATGGCTTTCTATTTGAATATATTTTAAAATGTAATTTATTCTTGTGATCAAAGCTACATTTTCAGCATCATTAGACCTACTCCAGTCTTCAGTGTCACATGATCCAGAAATAATTCTAATATGGCGATTTGCTGATTATCAATATTTAAAACAGTTGAGTTTATTTTTTCAAGATTCTTTGATGAATAGAAAGATCCAAAGATCAGCATTTATCTGAAACAAAAAGCTTTTGTAACATTATACACTATACCATTCAAAAGCTTGGAGTCAGTATGATTTTTTTTTCTTTCTTTTTTTGGAAAGAAATGATAGAAACGAATACTTTTATTTAGCAAGGATGCTTTAAATTGATCAAAAGTGATGATAAAGACTAGGGCTGCATGATATATCGAAATTATCGAAATATAGCAAATGCAAATATCGCATTATGCATATCGCAAGGGCGTGCGATATCTGAATCATTTTAATAATAGGCTACTTAAATCAAAATGTTGCAAAAGGTCAAAGTTTTAGTTCGACGCATATAGCAGAGAATTGCTTGACATTAAAAAGAGTTAAGTGCAATAAGTTGCAGAAAACAACTCTTTGCCGTCTCGTCTTGCTGTCTGACTCGCACCTGAAGCGCGCGCACAAGCCGCATCTCACGCAGCATCTCTTCAGTTCTGCCGCACACGTGCAAAGTGCGCGCACAGAGAGAGAGACGCGTTTCAGACGGCACGCGAACACAGAGTTGATTCGTCTTTCGCATGTCCTCATGTTTGAACAGACACATACACACAGAATTATGTCAATAGTACCCGTCTCGACGATCATTCTCGTAAATGCAGTCGGTTATGTTTTAAATTAATGTAAACAGCTGAGAAAGATATATAATAATAATAAGAATAATATATTAATACAATATTTTATATTATTTATATGATCTATTTTTGTAAATTGTGTATTTCTTTTTTTTT
>NW_015644750.1:0-484 GCF_001515625.1 Sinocyclocheilus rhinocerous
TTTTGTTATCCCTACATCCCACCATTTCTTATAAAAGATTCCCTTACCTTGGTTTAAAACGCCGTTGTTTAAAAAAAGAGGTTGATTTAAAATGTTCTCTCTACCTTGTGGATTAAAATACACACAAGTTAAAAATTTTCCCCACGCACTCATCACTTCTTTATAAAAATCTGGCACTCCCTCCGTCATCCATTTCTTTGTCTTTATCCACAGTATATTATCCCCTAAATTAAAATTACCACACTTACTTAAAAAATACTCCATTGTTTTTTTCCATTCTACTTTGTTTTCTTCATCCAAGTACGTTTTTATTATTTTCACTCTTAGGCTGTTCTTCCTTTGCTCAATATCCATTAGACCCAAACCCCCTTCCCCCTCTGCTCCTATTAACGTGTTGTATGCGATTCTTGCCGGCTTCCCTTTCCATAAAAAAATGTTGTGCGATTCTTGCCGGCTTCCCTTTCCATAAAAAATCTAAAAAACA
>NW_015644751.1:0-478 GCF_001515625.1 Sinocyclocheilus rhinocerous
GTACCCCAAAAGGTGCAATTTTGGCCCCTTATTTCCTGTATATAGTCTATACATCCACAAAAATGTTTGAAACCAGACAACCCTATTATTTGTATGGCCATCACATAAAAAAGGTCTAAATCCTTAGTCTGGGGCCGTGGAAAATAATTAAAGGTTCACTCTTGCACTGCACCTTCACTTCCCTTTCCTTCATTTTCCCCAATATCTCTATCCCCCCCACCCCCCTTTCTCACCTGTCACTTCTTCACCAGCAGGTCTACTGTTATGAACAGAACTTTGTCCACCTTGTTGAAAACAACCAACCCATTTCAATGTGTTGTTAGCACAGAATGTTATTTATCTTGAAATGACTTAAATACCCTAGATTTAACAAACCTATGTTACATACAAATATACACTAAACTTACTTTATTCACGTGTACAATTTAGACATATATTCTGTATTTTACATTGAAAATGTGTACTATGTTGAAATTGT
>NW_015644752.1:0-379 GCF_001515625.1 Sinocyclocheilus rhinocerous
GTCAAACAAACATATATCAGCTCATCCACACCGCACTGTAATAATCCATATATATTTACTGTATAATTACTGAAATGCATAATGTACTGTACTTTTCTGTCAATAAACTGTGTACCAGATTGCTAGCTGTGCTATCACGTTTCATAACAAAGAATCAGCTCTCAAACACGCGAAGACTCGCTCCTAAATCCTCACCAGACGCGCGCTCATTCCTCTCCACGGCGCCGCTGAACGTTCTTCATCATATATAACTTGTAATATGATAATCATAGACTGATATGATCCGAGTCGCGTTCGCTGCAACTCTTCCGTGAGGAGAAAAGCCTCCAATTCTCGCGTCCACGAACTACAATAGCCACAAACCACTGGCTGCGAGACC
>NW_015644752.1:891-1014 GCF_001515625.1 Sinocyclocheilus rhinocerous
GTGATATATGACTTGACTTTTTTGTGAAAAATATATAAAATACACATTCTTCGTAAAAAAAAAATTCGCAATGGTTAGGCGGAAAATCGTGTGTGGGACAAATACATTTCTAAGCTTAATTTT
>NW_015644753.1:0-502 GCF_001515625.1 Sinocyclocheilus rhinocerous
AGTTTTGAAATGTTGTTGTATGCATTTGTCATTTTTATTTAATTGATTTTATTTTCTTAAATGTGTATATATACAGTATTTATAGAGTTTTAGCTTTTAGTTTTAATTACTTTTTCTTATTTGTAAGTCGCTTTGGATAAAAGCGTCTGCTAAATGACTAAAAGTAAAAGCAAAGTAAACTTATACATATACATCTTTGTACACAGTATATATGTACATCAGAATCAGAATGAGCATTATTGCCAGGTATGTTTACACATACGAGGAATTTGTTTTAGTGACAGAAGCTCCACAGTGCAACGGAACGACAGTGACAAGACAGGACACAGATAATAGAAAGAATAATATACAAGTATACAAAATAGACAATCTACAAAATAGCAAAAACACAATATGTAATCTAGACAGTTATGTATGTACAGGTATGGTATGTGCAAATTTGAAATGTAAATCAGTGTGTAAGTGTGTTAAATAAATGATGTATAATAGTGTTGTGTGTTCC
>NW_015644754.1:0-551 GCF_001515625.1 Sinocyclocheilus rhinocerous
TGTGTTGCAGTGTTTGAAGTGTTGAAGTGACTTGCTCAGTTACATTTGAACTCGATCTTTTGCTATTTCATACGGATTTCATCCTATCTCTCTTCCTCACCTCCCTTTGAAAAGAACGTTGACAGATGCAAACTTAATAGACCTTTCCCCTTCAGCGTGTTACTATATCAGTTTAAACTGCTACCGTTGTGTTGTTATTAACAATTAATCCTGGCCAGCCTAGGCCTCCTTAGCTTAAATGCTACTTTGGGATTAATTCAGCTATAACCGCTCTTATAATATTAATGACATCAGTAGATATTACGAATTTAAGTAATTATGGATTCGAAATTTTAATTTCACTTCATAATTAATTACAGATTTGGAATTTTCATTTCAAAAGTAATTTCAGTTCCTGCTTTCACATAGCAACAATATTTACTGATTAATTCGATTTTGAGTGCTCTCATAATCTAATAACATTAACTATCAATAGGACTCTGAAATCTTTAATGGCATTTATAAGTATTAGGGTACTTACGAATTAATTTAATTAGAATTGCTCTTATGGT
>NW_015644755.1:0-285 GCF_001515625.1 Sinocyclocheilus rhinocerous
CAATAACTCTGTATTTTTGAAGCTTGAAAATACTGATTATCTAGATTTTCAATGGATTAACAAAATTATGAGAGAAAATTAAAAATATCTTCATTTGTGTTCTAAAGATAGACAAAAGTCTTATAGGTTTGGAATGACATGAGGGCAAGTAAATTATTTTTTTTGTTTGAACTATTCCTTTAAGAAAGGAAGACCAAGAATGATGACTCTCCAAATCAGACAACTCCAAAGTTGGTTTGAGTTCTGCAATGAAAAACACGGACATCAATGGTTTAAATAAAATAT
>NW_015644755.1:418-584 GCF_001515625.1 Sinocyclocheilus rhinocerous
AAGAATGATGCTCTCCTATGCCTCTGGCTTTCAACATCTACAAAAACAAACATTATTTTGCTCTTAGTAAAAAAATAAAATAAAAAATGATAACGATGGAATTATGAACTTTACTTGCCTTAACTGTCTTTCCCTCTCTTCTGAAGAAGCTGAGAAAATCGCCTCC
>NW_015644756.1:0-558 GCF_001515625.1 Sinocyclocheilus rhinocerous
CACAGCATCAGGACTCTCATAGCTGAAGTATCCTATTGAAAACGACGGCCCTCAGACCCAAGTCGTCTGTTAGGAAGACTAGACCAGAGCCTGCTCGGGGCAGGACCCAATGAAGCACACTTGGCAGGGGCTCCCACACCGCCAGGTGGCTGTGCCCTGGAACAGGGTTGGGGTTGGCAGACCGATCTCCTGAGGGCACTGAGGAGAGACGGGCACCGTGTAATGCGGTGTACACCGCTCTTCCCCAGAGGGAGCTGGCCCTCAAAAAGTCCTAGGCCATAGGCGTCAGGACGTTTACGACGAAGACTATCCAGCGAGAATGACGGTCCGCAGAACCGCCTTCCGCTAGAAGCCTTTGGCCTGGGAGCGCCACTCTGACTCTAGACTCTGCGGAGTACAAGAAGTGAGGCCCCCAGAATGAAGGGCCGGAACACGGTAGGTTGGGACTGCTCCGCCCAGCAGTCCCTGCTGACCGCCACAACCTCTAGGTTGAGGCGGTGCTCTCACTCGAGGAAATTTATTTATTTATTTTTATCCCAAGTGCCCCTGTATATCTAA
>NW_015644757.1:0-569 GCF_001515625.1 Sinocyclocheilus rhinocerous
CTTCACGGGGATTGGGAAAGTGATTTGTGGTTTTAGCTCTGAAGTGTGTGCAAAAAAAGCATCGCACGAATGTTAAAGCCCATAGAAATCTACTACGCAAACCATCTGAGAGGAGGGGCACTTCAGAATGGAATTCCATTTGAGATGATATATAAAGTTAGGACTGTATTTTCAGGGATCATTTCTATAGTTCTTTACTTGGAAATGTGTTTTGAAAGTGTTTGTCTCTCAACCCGCGATGATGAGCTGTAATGCTTCTTTCTGAGAGTGAATCAAGGTCAGAACTGTGACTTTAGTCGCAATCTGTCGTTGATGAGCAGTCAAGGGTAGAACTGTGAATTTAGTCACAATCTGTCGTTGATGAGCGTTAATATTGTTTTTGGCAATATTGAAGAAAGGGGTATGATCTGAGTGGTATTGATACAATTTGTTTTAGGAGTGTTTTTGAGACTAGTGTTTTTCTTATGAAGTGCATATTGAAAAAAATCTGATTTATTTGAAGTGATGTTACAGAGTGTACTGGCTGAAATATCAAATGTGAAAAGCAGATCAAGCGTGCTGTTACTTCA
>NW_015644758.1:0-670 GCF_001515625.1 Sinocyclocheilus rhinocerous
ATATTGTTCCTCTGTGTCGTTACCTTTATAGTGGACTTCACTATTTTCATCAAATTAAAATTGTTTTTTTTTTTCTCATTGTAGTTATCATCCTTAAGTTTAATATTTGCACAATTGTGATAATAATGTTGATGAACAGATGGTGCTTTTCCGTCCCTCTCCATACATGTAGATGCCTCTTCCCTCAGCAGTGCAATCTTCCCAGAATTGTTATAGAATGACCTTAGTGCACTAGCCGCAAGGGTTCACATCACCCAGCATTCCGTTCATGCGTGCAACCAAGTCTCAGATGTGTCCTCTTGCTTAGTTTGCCAGTGATGCTCAGTTCATGCAATCTGAGCTTTACTTCTGCTGGCTGAGGTCAACAGACTCCCTCTGAGACCAAGGGACAATTGGTATCATTCTTTAACTGATTTAAATATACCCAAATAACCCTGGAATTGAATTTTGTATATGGGGACATAAAAGCCAGCCGGGGTCAGATGATACTAAACAAAAAAAGACCTTCTATAATGGTGCCTGCCACGGTTTGTTTTTATTTGTCCCGTGTTTGCAAAAGTCTCCCTATTTATTAGCATATCCCTTCCTTGATTTTCTTTATGCACGTTGACATTTAATCTCTTGTTTTTCTTTATGCACGTTGACATTTAATCTCTCTATCTGTTGTGTT
>NW_015644759.1:0-937 GCF_001515625.1 Sinocyclocheilus rhinocerous
AGACCAGAACACTTTTTCACTGGAGGAAGAGTTATTATGAATTATAGACTCTATGTATTTTAGTTAGAAACGTCTTAATGCTGGATGTGTTTCAGCTTTTGTCTTCTCCAGATGTTAACTGATGGACTGGAGTGCTGTGGATTACTTGTGGATTATTGTGATGTTTTTATCAGCTGTTTGGACTCTCATTCTGACGGCACCCATTCACTGCAGAGCATCCATTGCTGAGACACTGATGCAATGCTACATTTCTACAAACCAGATGAAGAAACAAACTCATCCTGATCTCAGATGAACTGAGCTAAACTGAAATTTCCTCATCCTAATCTCAGATGATCTGAGGATGAGCACAGTTTCAGATAATTTTCATTTTTGGGTGACCTATTCCTTTAGTTTATGTATGTTTATTTGTATGCAGCTGATCCTCAAATGCTTTACAACCATACAAATGAAAATGAGCAAAATGATTAATCATTCCAATAAAGACATTAAATAATCTGAAATGAAAGAGAGATTCAGACCTTCTTGATGCGGCTGTAGTCGATGAGGCGAGCGTAAGCGCTGGTGCCGGCGATGATGAGTTTGGGTCGAAAGAGTCTCGCCGTCAACTCCATCTGATCATAGTCTATCAGACCGGATTTAGGCTGAGTGAGAGAGAGAGAGAGAGAGTTAGCCATTAAGGTGTTTACAACAGTATATTTCTCAGTCTCATCAACAGTTTTTTTTTTAGAGCCCGACCGATATGGGTTTTTTGGGGCCGATACCGATATTAGGGAGTAAATAATCGGCCGATATTCTTTGTGTATATTATAGTACAGTACCAGTCAAAAGTTTGGACACTTTCCCATTCGTGTGTCCAAATATTTGACTGGTACTATATTTAGAATACAGTATACAGTATACATAAACAGAATATATATACATAAACACATTTTTT
>NW_015644760.1:0-386 GCF_001515625.1 Sinocyclocheilus rhinocerous
GTGATTAATTGTCTGTTTTAGGGCTTTGGCGATTATGCCGATTATTACGATTAATTGTCTGTTTTTTTTATGGCTTTCATTATATAATTGTGATTAATTTAAGGGTTCAGTAAATAATTATGAATAATTATCTTTTAATATTTTTTGAGTTATTATTTTGCAGTGTAAGATTACATAGAGTATTCTAAATTCTAAGGATCGGCCAATACCGATCCAACACCAGCGCTATTTTTTTTTTTTCTACACCACTACAGAATATCAATACTGTGTTTGTGGAACTAATGGTCACTCTTTTATACCCTTTGTTAAACGCAATCCACTAAATACTCACTTCCTCATTACAGAGAAAAACTACATTTGAATAAAAATATATAAGCTATGAAATT
>NW_015644760.1:712-1353 GCF_001515625.1 Sinocyclocheilus rhinocerous
GGCACAAAGCTCTTATGCACATCCAGGGTGCAGAATGGTGCACTTGAAGCAACATAAGTCACAGCGCGCTGCACTCCAAACAAGCAAACAAACAAAGAGAAGAGAAATGAGAGAGCAATGAACCCCAGCAAGATGTCATTTTATGCGAATTCCCAGACCTTTATCTACACATCAAGTATTATAAAGGGAATATATCATCTTGGAGAGAGAGTTGTACCGTGCTGACTGTCATAACTGAACGTGACATGCTATTTGAATGCTGAGCGGAGAATAACTGACAGCTGCAGCAGAAGGAAGATCAATTTCTGTAAACTTAATTAAATTTAACAATGTAATTATAATTCTGTCCCTCACATTAAGATATGGAATGGCTTCAGATGATATAGGCTATACAGTGCATGAAAACCAAACTGGTGCTCTTCTGTTTCTTTTGGTGTATGACTCCCCCTTGTGCCGTATAAAAAGCACAATAATTGCGGTTGTCTGAACCAACCGCAGTTAGATCAAATAAATAATCACGGTTATTTAATTATTGTGACAGGCCTATCTGTACCATGATGGTAGTTGAACAAATTCAGAGTTACATGATTAGTTTAGAGTAGACAAAACCAAACCACACCTATCCGGCTTAGTTGGTACCA
>NW_015644761.1:0-768 GCF_001515625.1 Sinocyclocheilus rhinocerous
ATCTGGTAATGAAGTTGCTGATAAACTAGCAAAAAAAGCACTAGATAAGATGGAGGTGGATGTTAAAGTTCCTATGGGGAAAAAGGAGGCAAAGTCGATCTTAAAGAAAATGTTAATGAATAAATAGCAATTTAGATGGATAATAGCAGCACAGGGAGATGGTGTTATAATGTTACGCAGACAGTAGGGAGGATAAATTGTCAGGGAAGAAATAGGAAAGAAGAGGTGTGGCTGTCTAGATTAAGACTGGGACATACAGGGTTGAAATCAACACTGGCACTTATGGGTTTACATGAAAATGGGTTATGCGATGTATGTGGTGTATCTGAAAATGTATATCATGTACTTTTTAGGTGTAGTAAATATAGTGTATATCGTGACATATTATTTAGTCACTTTGGGGAAGAAAGATTGACACATGAAGATATTTTAGGAAAAGGTTTAATGGATAGACAGGTATACAGAGCACTAATTAATACCTAATCTGGGGAATAAATAACTAATTGTGTGTTAAGAGGAGCTGAACACGCAGCGCTAGCATGAGCATGTGATCCGAGTGCGCCATAGATTGGAGAGAATAGGAAACATCCACCAATGGTTTATTTTCATGTTTTTTTTTTTTTTTTTAACTCAAATTTCAGACTCATCACCTATGAAAGTTTACTTGACCTCCAGTACAGTAGGTGGCGATAATGCTCCTAAGGAGTTATTCGCCATAAAACAAGAAGAAGAAGAAGAAGAAGAAGAAGAAGAAGAAGAAGAAGAAGA
>NW_015644761.1:818-1339 GCF_001515625.1 Sinocyclocheilus rhinocerous
AAGATCTGAGATGACCGAACACCTGAGAAGAGAAGATGCCAACCCCCAGAAGACTTCAGATGATGCTAACCCTGGAACAACATATAAAACTACCAAATTTTGCTTAATCACAACGTTTAATCGCAATCGCAGTTTAATCGCAACATATAATCATTGCAGTAAAAAGTGTTCACCGTCTGTTTGATTACGTGTAATTTGTAACTAACTGCATGATTCTTACTGAACATTTCTGCCATAGTCACCACTAATAACATACTCCTAAATATAATGTAGAAACTTCATATTTTCTGTAAATCTGCTTTGCAACAATTGGTATTGTGAAAAGCGCTATACAAATAAACTTGAATTAATTGTAAATATTAACACAGCAGCAGGGGCGCGGGAAGATGCTTTCGGTTGTGGGTGCTGTGTGTGTCCGTGTTGGGGGGGGGCTAGCGTCACGTGTTCATGAGGATTAGGCTAATAATCCCATATAGAAAACATCACAAGTAAAATTAATCATGTTTATAAAGATAAACATG
>NW_015644761.1:1464-1674 GCF_001515625.1 Sinocyclocheilus rhinocerous
TCGTCATTTACTCCCGACATCTGAGCTGCTGAAGACGCAGAGGATTAACGTTACTTTTGCTTTGAAGTGAATGCGCCGATCCCCGATCTGCCTAAATGCATTTTAAGTTTGCGCGAATCATTCGTGATCCACCCTCACCTACAGAAGAAGTGAGTATAATGTCTGTTTATGAATCTTTGCAAATCGCCTTTCCAAATAATGTGCTAGTTA
>NW_015644762.1:0-120 GCF_001515625.1 Sinocyclocheilus rhinocerous
TGATAAATTGTAATAATTTGACATGTAAGATGATGCATACATCTACAAAGATTAAAAATAAGCCTTTGTAAAGGTAAATATGCAGATTTAAGTATGTAAAAGCTGATAGAACACTGATGA
>NW_015644762.1:303-509 GCF_001515625.1 Sinocyclocheilus rhinocerous
AAGCATAAAACAAGTTTCATTTATTCTTACAATAGCCTTATGATTTTTTGCTCAAAAATTCTGTGTTGTGTATTTACATTTTTTAAGGCAAAAAAACATTCATTTAATCTATCTCTTAAGTAATGAAAATTACCTTTATTTTAATTAAACAAATTACAATTTAATTTAATATTACAATTAAAACATTGAAGAAATATTGAATGCTT
>NW_015644763.1:0-517 GCF_001515625.1 Sinocyclocheilus rhinocerous
GACACCTGCACATCCGCGAGTGACCTCACTTGCAGTCTTTTTTTAAATTTTATTTAATGTATTAATTTTTTTTAATTGAATCTCTCAACATTTTACACAAGTAGCCAGGTGGTGAAGACAAGAAAAAAGAAACTAAATCATGAAGTCACTTGCAATCGCCGCTTGCACGCTCAGCTACCGTGACGTCACTTCCTTCCCATAGAAACCGTGCGTGTTGCCAATGGAGACAAGACAGAACAGCAGAATATGAACGCAATGTGCAAAGTCTCTCATTAAGCGCTTTTAAACCTCCAGTAGAAAACCATAAACACTTAATATGGCTTAATGTGTTAAGATATGCTATTAAAAGATCAAATTCGATATATAGTTTATTAATTTAATGTACTACTACAAGGCAACCATATGCCCATGAACACAACAAGCAAACTTTTACTTTTCCTCCCATACGCCTACAGCAACGCTTGTGCCATATAACGGACTAAGATGATAAAGACCAAATTCAGTATTTCTTATTTTT
>NW_015644764.1:0-198 GCF_001515625.1 Sinocyclocheilus rhinocerous
CACTTCCTGTTTGTTGCTGCCGTGTGTTTTGAGTTTGAGCTCCGTGAAGTTAATTCTTTATCATCTATTTTTTTTATCTTAAAATCAATTTTATACACCATAATTTTTGTTTCTATAACGTGTGAATATATCCCCTATCGTATTCTACAACAAAAACAATCAGAGCGCCTTGTTATCACTAGTTCTATTTTGATTTCC
>NW_015644764.1:346-516 GCF_001515625.1 Sinocyclocheilus rhinocerous
GTTACTTGCTTTAATGGCGGATGTGTGTCTACCTTTGAGTGCAGGTGAGGACACGTTGCAGCTCGAGCTGGAGGCCGTGGAAAAGCAGATCCGCGACCTGGTGGACCTGGTGGACCAGCTGAAACAGCGGAGAGCCGCGCTGGAAACATCCCGGGCTGACGCTCACAAGT
>NW_015644765.1:0-1265 GCF_001515625.1 Sinocyclocheilus rhinocerous
AGACTGATCCCGCTCTGCTTTAACGCGCGGCTGGCGGATGCACCGCTTCACACTTTTGGAGTTCTTGCTTTTTGCAGTTTCGCGTGGGCTGTAATTTTAAAACAGCGCCTAATATGAGGTCTCCCTCGCTTCGGCGATCGACCCACCGGGAATGTCTTACGCACTGCTTCGAATCCAGAAAGCTTAAGCCTTCCACCATCAAGATTATGATCTCAGGCATTCAATTCCACATTAGATGTTTAGATCCTTCCTCTCAAAGCCTGTTACAAAATCCCTCTATATGCCTTCTCCTTAACGGGTTAAAAAAGGTAAGCCCAGCAGTTCCAGATAAACGACTACCGCTGTCTCTCTCTCAGGTGCACACGATGGTGGATAAATTAAGATCAGGTCTTTTCACTCCGCACACAAACTTGCTTCTAGAAGCAGCGTTCCTCACCGCCTATTATGGATTCCTCAGAGGAGGAGAAATCACAATTAACACCAAAATATTCGACCCTTCACACGACCTCACAATCAAAGACATATCATTTCACACCGATTACTTTTCCATCTATCTGAAACATTCCAAAACAGACAGAGATAATAACGGAAGTACTAATAACATTTCTAGAACCAATGACGGATATTGTCCCCTCACAGCCATGAACCGGCAGGTAAACTCACGCAGTAAATCCAATCCTACAGATCCACTTTTCATCACAGAGAAAGGAGAAGCTATGTCCAAGCATTGGTTTGCCTCACGTCTCCGAACCGCATGCCTCCATTGTGGCATGGACCCCGCCCTTTATACCAGCCATTCATTCCGCATAGACGCGGCAACCACTGCAGCTTCAACAGTCTCCATACCCATGCTCAAAGCAATGGGTCGGTGGTCATCATCAGCGTATCAACGATACATTAGGCCTTCAACTCAGGATGTAATATTAGCGCAAAAAGCCTTGAGCAGCTCTTCCATATAAAATAAAAAAAACAAAAAAAACAACCACTCTGAGCAGCTCTTCCATATAAAAAAAACAAAACAAAAAAAACAACCACTCTGCATCTCGTAGTATCACGATACCATAAGGGGCACGCTGCTCTCCTACCCCTCATGCCAATCTCAGGGACATGCTGCTTTGTTCTTGTGGTTCTCCCGCCCACTAGAGCACCACTGCTGCATATTTGGGGCCAGCCGTCAGTCCCTCGCAAAAAAAAACAAACAAACAAAAAAAAGGGGCTGATGTTTTCTCCCGCTGGAGAGAACACCCTTTGCTGCTATAACTGCA
>NW_015644766.1:0-430 GCF_001515625.1 Sinocyclocheilus rhinocerous
TAAGGATTAATGAGCTGCTGGGTTCATGAATATTAATCACATTGTTGTTCGCTCCAACTGATATGCTGAAATCAAAACAGGGACGATAATAGGTGAGTGCCAGCCAATGACGCTTGCACATTAGTTGTGTGCCTTCACACTAGAGTTTACGTATGTCAAATACAGGTATGCTGCGCATCAATTGAGATGAAATGAAAACTAGTACAGATCGCTTGACGGAGAGTGAAACTCTTGAGTGTTTGACGAGTAAAAATATATCTGTGCTAAACTTATTCTTAGCCTCCAACTCACACAGTGGCGAGTAAAATATAAGAATTTATTAGCCAGTGGCCAATGATAGACATCATTTAGTCGCCGAGAGTGAAGAATTTGTTGCATATGCGACCGATTTACTCACATTGTAGAGGGTTGGGAAGGTCTTATTCAGAAC
>NW_015644767.1:0-221 GCF_001515625.1 Sinocyclocheilus rhinocerous
TATATTTGCTATAAATAGAACTTCTTATATTAAAAACAATCAAGCTCTGCTTATATTTAAAAAGTAACGTGAAAGTAACGCAAAAGTAATATATCGCATTACTTTCCATAAAAAGTAACAAAGTAACGTAATTAGTTACTTTTTTAGGGAGTAACGCAATATTGTAATGCATTACTTTTAAAAGTAACTTTCCCCAACACTGTATGTGACTGTGATATCTT
>NW_015644767.1:729-1287 GCF_001515625.1 Sinocyclocheilus rhinocerous
CAGCACAAACTCTATCACACACACACACACACACACACACACTACAGCCACTTTTTCATTTACCTGCTGCTTTCATGTGCAAACCGTTACACCGACAATCCCTTCATCAGTCTGCCCAGCTGACAGGTGAGCATATTCATCCTTAATTCACGTCTCCAGCGTCTTATGGTGGATTAAGACACACACACACACACACACACACACACACAATTTATCCGCATACATACAGTTAAAGTGATATACACTACATAGTAAATCTCAACTGCTTGATTGTTTATATCGTCACAAAATATAACTTATTTTATCATCCAGCTCTAATCTGATAAACGCAACTGTCCTTCTTAATTCTCTTCAGCTCAAATCCAGCAGACAGTTTCATAATAATTATACCAACAAACCAGCAGTGACATCATGTCTGCTCTGCCGAGACTCTGACACGTGAAGAACACAAGCTTCATTGATCATAACGGGAGAAATCTAGATGAGAGATCAGACGTTTGTTTAAATGCCTGCTTTTGACACGAGCGCAGAAGAACAAGAGGCTTTTCTGTTCTGAGG
>NW_015644768.1:0-2869 GCF_001515625.1 Sinocyclocheilus rhinocerous
TACATTGCCAAAACATATAACATTGTATAAACATACACATTTAAACACACATTAAAATAAAAAAATCAGATTTTTAGCCACAGTTTATGATTGTTATTTCAATTTTGATATAGTTCTTAGTTTCTTTTCATTTGCTACTGATGTTTGTACTGAGGTGTGTGTAGTTCTGACTTTGTGTTTATAGTCATGTTGTCTAATTTGAAGTTCTGGCATTTTCGTTATTGTTTAATAGTATGATTGTAGGGTAAATTAAAAATGTTTGTCTGTATGAATAAGAGATCAGAGGGAATGTTTATGGAAATTCAAGGTTTCTGGGATGTTGTTGTGAATCAGTTTGATATAAAGCTACTTGTTGAATTTGTGCTGATCAGACAAAGTCTGAGCATTGAAACATACACAACTAAGAATATACAATAAACACTGCTCCTTTTTACCATCATCACTTCGTCTCCTGCTTCTGCTCTTCTCTGACTTAACTCAGTCAACTTCTTGGCTGATAGAAGATTATTAATACAGTGCAGCTGACAAACCTGCAGCAACTGCGTGAGGCTATCATGTCAGTATGGACCCAGATCTCTGAGGAGTCTTTCCAGCACTTTGCTGAGTTTATGCCACAAAGAATTGAGGCAGTTCTGAAGGCAAAGGGGGTCCAACCCGGTACTAGCAAAGTGTATTTAATAAAGTGGCCCGTGAATGTATATATGAATTATGTTGCTAACCTAATGGATCGTGATGCTAGTTTTAATAGTAGGGCATGTTTCGATGCGGTGTTTAAACCTGGATAGTGTCTTCTGCTAGTTAGATAAGCATTAAAGCATTAAAGAAGCATAAAAACTATTGTTAAATAACAGATTGGAGATTAAAATAATAGCAGATTTGTCTCATTTTAAATAAAGACTAAAAACTGAGCAGAAAAAATTTTACTTCAGTAAGAAATTGACTTTTGCTATATGGTTAAATAAATGTTCAGTGATATCTTTCAAAGACTTTTGAATTTTGGCACATTTTTTTCTATATAATGTTGGGTAACACTTTATAACAACTTTCATTCATAAATCATTAACAAACATTGTATAATTATTAACAGATCATTGGTTAATATATATTCAAATAGCTAGAAATAATAACAATACACTAATGAAGCATTACCTAATCTATAGCTGCTGATTTACTCACCCTTGTTGTTTCAAACTTTAGGTCACTAAACTACTAACACTTTAAACTTTCATTCATAAATCATTAACAAACATTGTATAATTATTAACAGATCATTGGTTAATATATATTCAAATAGCTAGAAATAATAACAATACACTAATGAAGCATTACCTAATCTATAGCTGCTGATTTACTCACCCTTGTTGTTTCAAACTTTAGGTCACTAAACTACTGAACACAAAAGAATATATTTTGAAGAATGTGGGTAACCAAGCATTTTCTGTTCCCCACTGACTTCCACAGTATTTTTTTTCTTCATACTATGGAAATCAGAGGGAGACCAGCAACCGGTTTTCAAGATCCTTCAAAATATTAGTGTTCAACAAAAGAAAGAAACTTATAAAGACTTGCAAGGATCAACTTGAGTGTGAGTAAATGATGACAGAATGTCTGTCCCACATCTCCATGTCTACCTACCTACAGTATAGAAATACAATGCCTATCACAGCGCTCCTGTCTAGGTAACTATTTCAGTTTTCTTCTGCATTATTCATTGTTCACGGAGATGCAGCCACATCAATTCCTCACAGAATGTTCAAAAATTGCTGTCATTATATTTCTTCTGTCTGACAGAGCTCTTCACGGGGCCACCAAGATTTGGGAAAAAAGAGGCTGAATGATCCAGGACTGGTCAGCAGGAATGATTAACACCTAACTTTTCTGAGTCTTACCTTCTTCTTGCTCCGCTGGCCCTGTCAATGAACCCATGCAGGTAGAGATCTCATCTCAGTCAAACAGAACGTACTGTGGTACAACTGGCCATTTGCTTCCTGACTGTCTGACTCTTCCTCCTCATGCTCTCAATTGCATCCCAGACATTCCTTCTCCATAGAGCAGTTCAGTGACCATCATTATCAGTGCCATATCCTTCACTGACCTATTTGACTCTGGGTCAACTTCATATTCCAGGTGCTTTGTTAACAACTTTTTCAAAGTAGTCATTGGCAGACACAGGTTAGAGCAGCACTATATGCAGTGTTTTCAAAGTCCCAAGCAATTACATGAGCTTCAGAGATGTCTACAGTCCCCAAAAGGCCACCCAGCTTCCTCCTCAAAGTCTCTGGGATTGTGCTATAGACATGCTTGCTTGCTCCCCGCTGCCCTGGCAGCTCATGTGTCCTCTCCTACCAAGCCAACTACCAACTACCCAAATAAACTTTGAGTGCCTCCAAGAGTTTTTTTTTTTTCACCAGACTTTAATTGTCACAAAATCACCCAAGTCAATCAGCCAAAAGCAAAATCACCCAAGCCACCCACACTGATCGTCCTCCAGTTGTTTGCCCAGCAGACCAGTAAATGTCCCAGTAAATCTTTGTCAGTTGGTCCTCGACTCTATACACTATTCCATGGGATCAGGCCACTCTGACATGTCACAGACCCTGTCGTTCCTCCCTAATTGCTACTGATGGTCACACATTTCCAGAGATGTTCGATGCTTTGTGCAAACCTGTCCTGACTGCGATACATACAGGACTCACAGCCATCTACAGCTACTCTGCCCGTTCTTTGTCGCCCCTGGTCATCCCTGGGAGTAGATTTTATCACAAACACGCCACAATCTGAGAGCTTCCCCTATATCCTAGTCACCATTGAGACACGCACTCACGCACTTCCCTCGGGGGAATCTCCCCCCCAAACAACTCTATAATAT
>NW_015644768.1:4533-7730 GCF_001515625.1 Sinocyclocheilus rhinocerous
GATGATGATGTTGTTCATTGTTGTTGTTGTGTCTTGTGTGATGATGAAGATTGTGTTCTGTTCTGCTCTCAGTCATGAAGTGTTAAACTCACAGCACTATAAACACTCTCAGAGCACTGAAGCATGTGCTGACAATGCAAATGAATCTCTCTCTATTAAAATAATTTACCAAAAGACTGTAGATCACACCACTGATCAGTGGTGAATATGCTCAACATTAAACATGTAAACAACGTACTGATAAATGTATAAACATTTTATAAAATATAATTAATTGGTTTCAAAATCAGATAATTAAAGAGCTATTAATAATTAAATGTCTATTAATAATTTTCATTTAGAAAACAAAAAGTCTATTTGCATTGTAACATTTTGATTTCTGTGAAGTAGCAGCTGTAGATAAAGATCATAAAAAAATTTAATGTATCAGTTTTCAGTTAAAATCAACTTAACGCCCCATCAGACCTTCCACCTCCATCCATGCTTCACTCACGTTCCCTAGAAAAACTATCTGCATATATAAAGGGAGAGTTCACCCAATAATACAAATTTTGTTATGATTTACTCACCCTTGTTGTTTCAAACTTTAGGTCACTAAACTACTGAACACAAAAGAATATATTTTGAAGAATGTGGGTAACCAAACATTTTCTGTTCCCCACTGACTTCCACAGTATTTTTTTTCTTCATACTATGGAAATCAGAGGGAGACCAGCAACCGGTTTTCAAGATCCTTCAAAATATTAGTGTTCAACAAAGGAAAGAAACTTAAAAAGACTTGCAAGGATCAACTTGAGGGTGAGTAAATCCCACATCTCCATGTCTACCTACCTACAGTATCGAAATACACAGTGCTCCTGTCTAGGTAACTATTTCAGTTTTCTTCTGCATTATTCATTGTACACGGAGATGCAGCCACATCAATTCCCCACAGAATGTTCAAAAATTGCTGTCATTATAATTCTTCTGTCTGACAGAGCTCTTCACTGGGCCACCAAGATTTGGGAAAAAAGAGGCTGAATGATCCAGGACTGGTCAGCAGGAATGATTAACACCTAACTTTTCTGAGTCTTACCTTCTTCTTGCTCCGCTGGCCCTGTCAATGAACCCATGCAGGTAGAGATCTCATCTCAGTCAAACAGAACGTACTGTGGTACAACTGGCCATTTGCTTCCTGACTGTCTGACTCTTCCTCCTCATGCTCTCAATTGCACCCCAGACATTCATTCTCCATTGAGCAGTTCAGTGACCATCATTATCAGTGCCATCTCCTTCACTGTCCTCTTTGACTCTGGGTCAGTGGGCAACTTCATATTCCAGGTGCTCTGTTAACAACTTTTTCAAAGTAGTCATTGGCAGACACTGGTTAGAGCAGCACTATATGCAGTGTTTTCAAAGTCCCAAGCAATTACATGAGCTTCAGAGATGTCTACAGTCCCCAAAAGGCCTCCCAGCTTCCTCCTCAAAATCTCTGGGATTGTGCTATAGACATGCTTGCTTGCTTCCCGCTGCCCTGGCAGCTCATGTATCCTCTCCTACCAAGCCAACTACCAACTGACCAAATAAACTTTGATGACTGTGCTACATACAGGACTCACAGCCATCTACAGCTCCTCTGCCCATTCTTTGTCACCCCTGGTCATCCCTGGAGTAGATTTTATCACAAACACGCCACAGTCTGAGAGCTTCCCCTATATCCTAGTCACCATTGAGACATGCACTCACAAACTTCTCTAAGCTTGCCCACCAGACCTCACATATGTCCGAGTAAATCTTTGTCAGTCCGTCCTCGACTCTATACACTATTCCATGGGATCAGGCCACTCTGACATGTCACAGACCCTGTCGTTCCTCCCTAATTGCTACTGATGGTCACACATTTCCAGAGATGTTCGATGCGTTGTGCAAACCTGTCCTGACTGCGCTACATACAGGACTCACAGCCATCTACAGCTCCTCTGCCCGTTCTTTGTCGCCCCTGGTCATCCCTGGGAGTAGATTTTATCACAAACACACCACAATCTGAGAGCTTCTCCTATATCCTAGTCACCATTGAGACACACACTCACAAACTTCCCTAAGCACTTCCCTCGGGGGAATCCCCACCCCAAACAACTCTATAATATATACATAAAAAATAAAAAAAACATTTATAACAGCCCAAGCATACCTATATACATATAGAATGCTGCATCAAACAAATTTGTAAAGGAAAAAATTTAATTAATTAATCAAATCCATGGCAGATTCAAAGTGATCAAGGGCTTAGGATGTTCCAATTCAGCTCATTGCAAAGATGCTGCAGCGGGCACTCATGCAACGTAATCAATGACGTACATCCGAGTAAACAAGACGGAGGGAAGTTAGCGAGGGAAGGGCATAAAAAATGAAGTGGAACGCAGCCAATGTTCCAGGACAAAACATATTGTCTGGGTGCAGTCCCCAATTCATTTTGAAGGTATATATGTTTATAATATACTTTTTGAGGTGTTGTGTTTCTATTTATAGGTCATATTTATATTGTTTATAACTTTTTGCTATATTGCTGTACCAAATTTTTACTGATGTTAGAGAGAGAAAGGCAACCAACCACAATGACGATTGTCCATAATTTTTACTTTTTACTGATGTTAGAGAGAGAAAGGCAACCAACCACAATGACGATTGTCCATATGAAACTATGAACCGAATACATAAGCAGGTCACATCATGCCACACATCTTGATGCTAACTAGTTAGCCAAACAACCACACCTGCAGAAAAGAAGGGATAAAACCAGAACAGGCGGACCTCAGGTAATGACACACAAGCTGTGGCCTAAAATTCCCTTTTATAGACTCACTGAAATTATGTGATTAGACAACTTACGCATTACAATAAAAAAATAAAAAAAACTGTTTGTCCCACTACAAATAGCAGTGGTTGTTTTAATATTATGATAGTGTTTTACACCAGTGGGCCCAATTTCCTGATCTCATCTAGGGCTTCTCAAACCCCTGGACCAGACCTAAATAAATCATTAGTGGAACTCTACATATCTACTCTACAAGCATTCAGTGCAGTGAGATCTGAAGACATTTTCTAAACGTCTGTTTGACATCTGATAGGAAACGTCCTTTAGCTGTATTACAGCCTGGACCAGACCTAAATATATCATTAGTGGAACTCTACATATCTACTCTACAAGCATTCAGTGC
>NW_015644769.1:0-829 GCF_001515625.1 Sinocyclocheilus rhinocerous
CTCCACCACCTCTGGGTGGAGTCTCCACTCCCCGGGCCTCAGCCCTTGTCTCGACAGGATGTATGCTCCCTGATTGAGATGCCCAGGGATGTAGACTGCTCTTAATGAGAGGAACTTTCCCTGAGCCCACAGAAGGATCTGGCGCGCCAGCTTGTACAAGGTGCGCGAGCGCAGACCCCCCTGCCGATTTATGTAGGAGACCACCGATGTGTTGTCTGTGCGGACAAGCACATGATGTCCCCTTAGGTCTGGAAGGAAGTGTTCTAGAGCTCGAAACACGGCCAACATCTCCAGGCAGTTGATGTGCCACATGGGATGATGGCCTTCCCACCGACCTCGGGCCTAGTGGCCACTCATGACCGCTCCCCAACCCGTGAGAGAGGCGTCCGTCATTAGCGTTACACGACAACAAGGAGCCCCCAGCGACGGGCCTAGAGACAGGAACCAAGGTTTCTTCCACATGTCTAAGGCACGTAAGCATTGCCGCGTGACCTTGATTGTGTGAAGCGGGTTGCCCCTCGGGGGAAACCATCAGACCCAACAGTCTTTGAAACTGTCTGACAGTCAGTGACTGGCCTTCTCTCACTCCTCTCACGGCTGTGAGAATCGCTTCGATACGAGCAGGCGACAGCTGTGCCTGCATCGTTGTCGAATCCCACACCACGCCTAGGTAAGTGGTTCTCTGTATTGGAGAAAGTACACTTTTCTTGGCGTTCAGCCGTAACCCCAGTTCTCTCATATGTGCAAGGACGACATCTCGATGCCGAGCCGCCATCACAAGGATGACATCTCGATGCCGAGCCGCCATCTGCTCTGACTGAGCTAAAAT
>NW_015644770.1:0-1780 GCF_001515625.1 Sinocyclocheilus rhinocerous
ATAAATGAATAAGCATTCATGAGGAATCTTCTATGGCAGCCATGGTGCTAAGCTCTGCAATTATTCTGCTGTTTTTGTTTGTTTGTTCTGTGTTTTCTGGTTTATGATTATTCAGACATTTTGTTGGACACTCTATTCGGAGGTGCAGCGGTGCTGTTCAAATGTGCGTACAGATGCAGAAGAGGGAAGCGTGCGGGCGCGCTGGTTAAGCTCCGCGAGCGTGGCTTTCAAACTGCGCTCCCAAGCATTCATCTTGTGAATGTCCGTTCCCTTCTTAACAAAACGGATGAACTTCTTCTCCTCACCCACATCAACAAAGACTTGAAGCCATTCCCGATTATGCGCTTCATCTGCCAGGCATCCAGCTGTTCAGAGCGGATCGCATCGCGGAGTTAACAGGGAAAACGAGAGGTGGTGGAATGAGTTTCTTTCTATATCAACGAAAGTTGGTGTTCAGATGTATCAATGCTGAAAAAGATATGCTGTCCTAATTTAGAGGCACTCTTCATAAACTGTAAACCTTTCTACTCGCCGTGGGAATTTTCCTCGTTCATCCTTGTGAATGTTTACATTCCTCTGGATGCGTGTGTTAACGCAGCGCTGCAACAGCTAGCTGAACAAATAACTGAAACTGAGCAAAGGTACCCAGACTCTCTTTTAATCATTTTTGGGAATTTTAATAAAGCAAATCTCTCCAGTGAACTGCCAAAATACAGACAGCACATTATATGTCCCACCAGAGACAGTAATATACACCACTATAAAGGATGCATATCACTCAGGCAGCTTTGGGGCTCTCTGATCACTGTTTGGTTCATCTTATACCGACCTACAGGCAGAAGCTGAAATCAGCTAAACCTATAATAAGGACTGTTAAAAGATGGACTAATGAAGCAGAGCGGGATTTACAAGCCTGCTTTGATTGCACTGATTGGAGTGCTTTTAAAGCAGCAGTCACCGATCTGGACGAGCTCACAGAGACTGTAACATCATGCATCAGTTTCTGTGAGGATATGTGCATCCGCACCAGGTCATTCTTATCATTCAATGATGATAAACCGTGCTTTACTGGGAAACACAAACAGCTCCGTCATGCCAAAGAGGATGCTTACAGAAGTGGGGATAAAATCTTGTATAACCAGGCCAGGAACCGACTGACAAAGGAGATCAGAGAGGCCAAAAAACGTACTCTGAAAAGCAAAAAAAAAAAAAAAGTTTTCAACAACCCGGGAAAATCAAGCAGAATATACGTTTTCAACGACCCGGCGTCAGTATGGACTGGTCTGAGGAACATCAAGTACAAGACACCACCCCCACAGTCTGTGGAGAATCAACAACTGGCTGATGATCTGAATGTGTTTTACTGCCGATTTGAAAAGTCCAGTCTCTCACCCCACACCCGCTCTGATCTGCACTTCACACATACTCGGCCATCATTGATTCTGTCCTATGTACATCCATAACTGTCTGGTCTGGCTCAGCTACCAAATCAGACATCAAAAGACTACAACGGACAACCAGGACTGCGGAGAGCATTATTGGTTCCCCCCTGCCCAACCTCCAGGATCTTTACAGCTCCACAGTGAGGAAAAGGGCTAAGAAAATCACTTTAGACTAAAGCAGACCAATTTATCTGTCTGCCGATTTTATCGGCCGATATGAGCCTGTCACAGATATATCTGCATCAGTGTATATGCCACAGATATGAACTTTTTTTTTTATAGAACATAAAACACAGATAAAGTGCTTGCAAATGGTGTAATTACGTAGTTTGTCCAGT
>NW_015644771.1:0-579 GCF_001515625.1 Sinocyclocheilus rhinocerous
TTTTGCAGGAAGGAGCACAATTGAGCAAACACAACTTTTTCTAAAGTTTTAGACATAAACTGAAGATTTGAAATGGGTCTGTAATTTGACAGTTCACTAGGATCTAGTTGTGGTTTCTTAATAAGAGGCTTAATAACCGCCAGCTTGAATGGTTTTGGGACGTGATCTAAAGATAACGACGAGTTAATAATATTGAGAAGCGGTTCTTCTGCTACAGGTAACAACTCTTTCAGTAATTTAGTGGGTACAGGATCTAACAGGCATGTTGTTAGTTTAGATGCAGTGATAAGTTTATTTAGCTATTCCTGTCCTATAATTGTAAAGCACTGCAGTTTATCTTTTGGTGCGATGAATGAAGCTGAAGTATTATACGCTGTAGAATCTACATTTGTTATTGTATGTCTGATGTTATCTATTTTATCAGTGAAGAAATTCATAAACTCATTACTATTAAACTGTGAGGGAATATTTAGATCGGGTGGCGTCTGGTTATTTGTTAATCTAGCCACAGTGGCGTCTGGTTATTTGTTAATTTAGCCACTGTGCTAAATAAAAATCTTGGATTGTTTTGGTTATTTT
>NW_015644772.1:0-150 GCF_001515625.1 Sinocyclocheilus rhinocerous
AGTTTGAAAAAGTTTGAAAAGTTTAAAAAGTTTAAGGAGTTTAAATTTTTTTTAAGTTTGATAGTTTTCAGTCTGAAATAGTTTGAAGTTTAAAGTAGGTTTAAAAGCTTAAAGTTTGAAAGTTTTGAAGGCAATACAGTCTGTCAGAGA
>NW_015644772.1:176-922 GCF_001515625.1 Sinocyclocheilus rhinocerous
GTTTCTAGCATGATTAGCAAATGACTAGCATGTCGCTAGCATGATTAGCAAGTGAATTGCATGTCGCTAGCATGATTAACATGTGACTAGCATGTAGTTAGCATTATTAGCAAGTTACTAGCATGTCGTTTGCATGATTAGCAAGTTACTAGCATGTTGTTAAAATGATTAACAAGTGACTAGCATGTCGTTAGCATGATTAGCGATTTACTAGCATGTTGCTAGCATGTTTCTAGCATGATTAGCAAGTGACTAGCATGTTGCTAGCATGATTAACAAGTGACTAGCATCTTGCTAGCATCATTAACAAAGTGACTAGCATGGTGCTAACATGATTAACCAGTTACTAGCATGTTTCTAGCATGATTAGCATGCTACTATCATGTTGCTAACATGATTAACAAGTGACTAGCATGTTGCTAACATGATTAGCCAGTTACTAGCATGTTTCTAGCATGATTAGCATGCCACTATCATGTTGCTAGCATGATAAACAAGTGACTAGCATGTCGCTAGCAATAAACAAGTGACTAGCATGTTGTTAGCATGATTAGCAAGTTACTAGCATGTCGCTAGCATGTTTCTAGCATGATTAGCAAGTGACTAGCATGTTGCTAGCATCATTAGCAAGTTACTAGCATGTTGTTAGCATGTTTCTTGCTTGATTAGCATGATACTATCATGTTGCTAGCATGATTAACAGTGACTAGCATGTCGTTAGCATGATTACCAAGTTACTAGCATGT
>NW_015644773.1:0-1054 GCF_001515625.1 Sinocyclocheilus rhinocerous
CATTATACACTATACCATTCAAAAGCTTGGAGTCAGTATATATTTAACTAATCTCACTCCATTAGTTTAGGAACTGAATAATAAAAAGGAAAAATACAACACTGCTTAGTATTTACTCTATGAATACAATATGCACTGATTCTTATTTAAGCTATAAAAGTTATTTAGGTAAGAGCAGTGAGTTATTTTCTCTGTTTCGTTATTTAGGTAAGAGCAGTGAGTGATTTTCTCTTTGTGTTTTGTTCATGGCCCCATATATTGTAAGCCGTAGCAATATGCATATTGCGATATGTATATTTGCGATATTTCGATAATTTCGATATATTGCACAATCCTGCGTATACATTCAGTTATATTCATGACTATTAAGGTAAGTTATCGATCATCAAGAATACCATTATGATGTTGTTTACGAGACAGCATCGCTAGCTAGCTATCATTAGCTTAAATAGTTATGATAGTGTTTAGTTGTAAGCAATTACGTGTCGGGGTACACTCCTGGGATAAAGGTATAGTAACCATATTTTTTGGTGTATTGATTCCCATTTGTATAACTGCAGTTTTACAAATACCATGGTTAAACTATGATTAGTGTTTTCTGAAGGTTGTCATGGTCTCAAAAAAATAAATAAAGTTTTCTGTGAGTGTTTTAGCTCTTACCCTTGATTCAGTGGTGAATTATCCACCCATTTCATGATGCCCTCGTTCTCTGTGTCAGACAAACCGATCCACACACTCTCACTGACTAATGAAGATATGAACCTCTGTGTGAATAAAACCAGGAATAAGTGTGATTGCTCTCATTCATTAACAGACACTCACACAAACTCACCTGCTTCTCTTCAGTGTTGATAATGACCAGATCAGCACCACGATCCCTGCAGTACTGTCTGCTGTCAGACCAGCTCTTCAACTCAGTGGATATGAACAAGCCATCTAGACTACACTGATTTCCTATGAAGAACCAACCTGAACCACACAGATGTTCATGCATAAACACTTTTCAAAACTATACAAAAATATGGGGGAAAAAACTTATACAAAAACAGGTTTG
>NW_015644774.1:0-2172 GCF_001515625.1 Sinocyclocheilus rhinocerous
GAGACGGGCTCGTGAGCCCAATGCCGTTTCAGTTTTGCTTGACATGCTGCTTATAATGAATGGCACTATAGCCTAATTTGTGTTTTATTTTATAGTTTAATATATAATTTTATAACTACTTATGTTGCATTGTTGTGTTGCATTGTGCTTTTGCTATTTTGGTATTGCTGTGTCTTTGTTGTTCAGAGCTTACCTCACAAATATCAGTGCCTAGGTTTCCACCACGAGTGAACTGTGCAAATGACAGTAAAAGACAGACCAATACTTGGGCTACTTTTTCAGAACTCTTCACACAGTTTTTCTTACCAACTTTCAGCTTTGCACAACAGTAAATTTCACATTCAAAATGCACTAAAACTACCAAAACACTCAATGCTCTGTAACACTAGCAAAGTCAGCCAACAAGCACACTTTGGCACTGATAAAACAATAAAAAACACTTTTATATAGATGGTAATATTTTAATATGTTATTACTGTAGAAGTGTAGCAAATTGTGGTAACACTTTATTTTGATAGTCCACTTTAGACATTCTATTAACAGTAAGTAACTTTGCAACTACATGTCAACTAGCAGTTAGTAGAGTATTAGTAGACTGTCTGCTTAATATCTTCTAACACTTTCTTTGTCAAATTATTCTACTAACCCTAAACCTACCCTAACAGTCTACTCTGAGAGTTAGTAGACATGTAGTTGCAAATTAATGAGAATTAGTTGACATGTAGTTACAAAGTTACTTATAGTTAATAGAATGTCTAAAGTGGACTATCGAAATAAAGTGTAACCCAAATTGTTGGTTTATTCGGTTTTGTAGCATGTCTATATATAGGTTTCAGGAAGTCTTGAGGCTTTAACACAGTCTGTGTCTTCAACCGTCTGTCATCATTCAGTCAGTATGGAGCTCAGTCAACTTCCTTCCGTGCTCTGTGAGTATTTTCTTCTATGTAATTGCTATTATAAGAAAATTAAGTGATTTATTGTTCCTGGATTTTTTATTTTTTTTTCATGCTGCTGAGTTTCAAATCCAGCTCTAGTCCATGTTATATGAGTGAAAGATGAGTTTGAGAGAGGAAGTGTGCAGTTAGTGCTGTTTGTGAAATGCACTCTGTTGTGTTGTAGAGCAATGTATTTGTTCAGTCATTCAGGTTTGTGTTTTGTAATGTGTGTTTTGAATCAGCTAAAAAGTTTTGTTTAGCATAGTGTCTGATTTAAGTAGATATTCACCAGATATATTGACAAGTAAGTGTTTTTATTCTACTGCTTGTGATCAGACTGTTGGCTTGATCTTTAATGAGACACATGTATATATGCATAAAATATATCATTATGAATTATTCTTTATATTCAGCTCAATCATATTTTAACCAGATCATCATCTGCACTCATCAAGTTGATGTTTGATAAACAAAGAAATGATAATATCTTTTCAATATGGCTAATATAAAATACAGCTCCATGTTCACACTGTAATGTTTTTTTTTCTGTTTTAGTGCTGCTTTCATACATTCATTCTGGACACACTGAAGGTGATTGAATTTCATCACGTATTCACATATGAGTGTACGCTAACACAATCTAAGAGGATTTTTTATTTTTATTTTCTTTTACTTTATTTTTTGATGAGCAAACAGCTTGGTGAAAATACTGTGTCTGTGAATGACACCTGCAGTGTTTACTGAGCTTTGAAATTTCACAATACGTTTAAAATGAATAAGTTCTTTGTTGCGTTCTTAGTTATTATTTTAAAATATATGTAAAAGTGCTGATGGATGAGATTGGTGGGATTTATACTTAGAATGCTAACTACTCTGTTAATGTAAAAAAAAATAATACACAATTTTATTGTTGCTTTTGATTGTGTAAGTGATGTTTATTTAACCTGGAAAATGTCAACATTAAGTCTAACTGGAACATTAATTTAGCTTAGCTAAATTAAACTTACCGTGGTCTTAAAGTTGCACATTTTATTTTTTTTATTTATGGTATTTTTCATCACACTATTTTCATTGTGAATTGTTGTCATTGCACAGAAAAACCAAAAGTCAAAGTGAGCATTAAACCTGATCAACATGTATTCAGAGGAGACACAGTCACTCTCAGATGTGATATTGATGGTGAAGGAGTCATTAGCTGGCAGTACAGCTGGTATAAAGACGGTTCAGTCAGTGTTTT
>NW_015644775.1:0-15395 GCF_001515625.1 Sinocyclocheilus rhinocerous
CTTCAGGGAACGAGGGTTACATACGTAACCGAGACGTTTTTCTGTGGCACATGAATGCCACTCTTTTAGTTGATGTAGACAGTGCTTGATTTCTACACTGAGGCATTGTGTGGTTTCATATTACTTACAGCACCTGCAGCCTATTTGGTAATTTAGTTTGTCAACATCAGCACTGCCAAAACAGTGGAAATATGGCCAGGACATTGAATGGGCTAACATTTTTTTAAATGCATTGTCCAGTGTGCGCTCTTGATTGAAAACATAAACAGCTGAAGTTACTTTAAACCTTGCCATTTTTCTCTTCTTTTTAACGACAGCCAATGGCCCGAGTACAGCATTTAAATAAACACTCCAGTAGGGAGTATGTCCTGTATATCACTGCGATCCTCTGTGATGTCTCTTTCTGAGTAATAGGTCTCTGCAGTTCGCTTGTTTTGCTGTTTTTTTCAGAGCCCTAGAGAGTAATAAACTGCCTTCTTGAGGATCAGAGGGCCCTCATAGAACTTCACCAGGTGTGCTTGGATTCTCATAAAGCGCGGCCTGCAGTGCACTCATGGGTAGAAGTGTCTGTGCCGCTCTTAAACAAACACACTGTCGGCATTGATGTTTTTTACGTCTCTGATTTTTCTAAGTACAAGCATCATTGTAGTTGGAAATTCACACTGATGAGTTGCAATCGAATGAATGTAACTAACTGAATATGAAACATATGTATCATCTTTTTGGTTGTTCTCCAGTTTGTCTTTCCCGTGATTGCAAATTTCGATTTATGCAGCGCTCTTTTGAAGTTAACCGGCTGAATTATTCTGATGAGGAGAAATCCAGTTGTTTCAAAGGCATTAAGTATGAACATACTTCCATTAGTTCTAGCAGATGAAGGTGATGTTTGTTTATAGAGAAATGGAGCTTCACTGCAGCTTTTATTCACCACTTGAAAGTACTTTGCTTGCTACTAATTTACCTTAGGGGGCTTTAAAATTATCTGTCTGTGCTGTCGAAATCTTTATTGTGGTGACAACTCGTCATCATCATCAAAGATTGCCCTGGAGTCAAATGAAGCCGGTTTTTGAACAGTGGGTATGGTGTTCTGTCTGATTGGTTCTCCTGAAATTAAGCACTGCAGGTTGGATCAGCAAATGTAGTTTTGGAGATTGATGATGCAGTCTGTGGGATCAGGCAGGAGGAGAGAAAAACACCCACTGATGGAGTCGAATAATCCATAAAACGTCTCGTACATTGTGTTTGAATTTAGCTTTGCCCATTACTTCTGAATGCAACAGAACTGGGTTGAGTTTTTCAGATTAACAATTAGAATCCTTTTTATTTGTCTTCATTCGTCATAACTAAACCACTACTGTTCAAACGTTCAGTGGGGTCGGTAAAAGAAGTCTTTTATGTTCACCAAGGCTGCATTTATTTGATCAAAAATGCAGTAAAAACTGCTATATTGTGAAATATTATTACAATTTAAAGTAACTATTTTCTATTTAAATATGTTTTAAAATGTAATTTATTCCTGTGATGAAAAGCTTAATTTTTAGCAGTCATTGCTCCAGTCTTCAGTGTGACATGATCCTTCAGAAATCATTCAGATATGCTGATTTGCTGCTCCAGAAACATTTTTTTTGTATTATTATCAATGTTGAAATCAATTGTGCTGATTGATATTTTGTGGAAACCATTTTTTCAGGATTCTTATTTGAATAGAAAGTTTAAAAGAACAGAAATTGTTGAAATAGTAATCTTTTTACGGTCACTTTTGGTCAGTTGAATGCATCCTTGCTGAATTTAATTAATTAATTTAATAAAAAATAAATTTAAAAAAATAAAAATCAGCCCACAAAGTGACAATAGGGATATGGACAATATAAACACAATAGACTGTTACCAACACTGCATATTATTTACATTGTCTTATTTTACTGTTTACCTCAATTTTACTGTACAGATGATATAATAAGACATTGTGCTAAATGGCCTCAAAAACTCATGCTAAATATGCCATTAAATTGCCTGTGATTTGTAAGTAACTCTTTTCTTTTCTCCCTGGTGAATTATCTTTTAAAGTATTAGTAAAATATTCATTGTTTAGGATGTGTTGATTTATACCAAAGGTGTCGATAGTCAGGTCTGCATGAGTTTAGCACATAAATATTGTGCATCAGTTTTCACCTAGCTGTCTTTTTTTACATTTTCTGTCATTAAAGACAAGTTTTTGTAGCTCGGTTATTTAAAGCAGAAAATGTACTCACTATGAAAAGGCTCCTGAATGAAGTATGAAGAAAATATCCAGTATCAGCTGCTTGACGGAATGGTAAAATCTCCACAGAGCCAACTCCCCCATCCTCCTCCTGTCAGGGACATGAATTTAGAGGCCCAGAATAATTTTTCCGTCTCGTTAGTAGGTAAATATTATGTAAAATTTGTAAAAAGTTGTTTTCATTAGGCAAAAACTAAAGTTCAGGTTTCGTATCTTGGGGGAAGCTTTAGAGTTTTATGTTCTGGTAGACGGGCAGAAAAAGCAACTCGATCTCCTCGAAGTGTGACATTGTGTAAACACTCTGGTAGCGGATTGCAAACAACCAGTGTTGTTGTGTTGGTTAGCATTAGCATTATTAGCATCACAAAGACTGTATATTTCCTCAGTTTTCTCAAAGCAGAACTTGCTCATAGTTTGAAGAAGTGTAATTGTGCTATACAATAACAATAATGACATTCCATCAGGGCATCCATTTATTGTCTTTCAGCTGAATTACTTTAGTGAGTAATGAGTAGCTCAACTTCAGCCAGTTGCTTTTAGTGGCTCAGCTGTGGGCAATGCATGAATCATAGCATAATTATGCATTTGTGACATAATTTCTTGATAACCCCTGGTGCAATGCAGGACACAGTAGATCCCCCCATGTATCTAGATTTCAAGCAGACATCTCTGCAGCCTCCCAGTAAGACTGCAGGGTCCCATCAAGATAATCCTTAATAAAGAAAGGCTTCACTTTTAATCTTACCCACTTCTCATATTTCTAGCTTGATATAGTTTTTGGCAAGTAATGTTTTAGCACTGATGTCAGTCTAGGACTATCAATGCATCTTTGTTAAGTCCATCACGGGCACATAATAGGAACATCGCGAGCTTGATTGTCTAATTCTAAAGGGCCGTTTTGCTAAGTGTTTAAGTCTAGCAGAAAAATAAGACTGTTGAGGCCTAAATTTAGGCTCTCGGATTTAGGATCAATACACACAAACAAAAAATAAATATATACTTGTACTTGTTATATTTATATATATATACATATTATTCATTATTTAATTCCAAAATACATCATTTGCAGTTCAGAACTAAATATAATTGAATATTCTCACACAACAGTATTACACAATATGATAAACCATATAATCAGAACTTTGAAACTAGCTTTATACTTTGAAACTAGCAATTTGTTTATTTTCCCATGATATGAATTTAGTTTGGTTATTTATGGCCTTTCATGTTAGTGAGTCAATATACCTCTCAGAATCTTAATCTCAGTCTTATTGAATATTATGAGATATCTTTCACCTGATATTGTGCTATTTATAGTTATGGTACAGTAATGTGAAACATACCTTTCCGTTGACGTTAAAGCTTTGCTTAGGGGAAATTGAAAGTGTTTGCTTGGGAGACATAAACAACTTGGGATAATTATGCTGCGCAATTTTAAAATATCTGCAAAATTACATTGAAAGTTAATTTTATGTGCGAGAGAGGGGGTTATAACTCGATTGGCGTATAAACCCCTCAGCTACGGCAAATAGTTACTTGAGATCCCCTCTGCATTTATTAGTCTATTGAGTTATCAAGAGCCTCTTCAAAATGCAATATATTTAATTTTCTCAGGCTGAAATGTGAAACGCCGGCTTTTACCTGTAGGCACATCTGTAGCGTAAACGCCTGTGCATTTGCATGACAACTGCTTTAGTAGCACCACATCTAGACGAGGAGAAGTCAAGCTTGGGTCTATTTATACTGAGGTGAATGGCAGAGGTTTGGCCTGCTGTCCCATATATGGCTGCTGAGTCCATTTCATTGCGACACACCAGCATCATGTTGTGTATTTTAGTAAATTTGTGAGTGTGTGTTTGTCTTTTTAGGCACCTTGTAGCATATTTGGGCAATTTTTTAGTATAGGTATACAGTATATATAAAATAAGGCACATGCTGCTTTTGTTCGTTATGAAACAAATTGTTTAGAGATTTATTTATATTTGATAAATTAATTGAAAATTTAATTATTATTTTCACCATATTGTATGTCCAATTAAAAAAGTAATTTTCCCCATAAATTTACAGGTTAAAAACAAACAAACAAACAAAACTACTTAATTACATATTTCTTTATTATATTTAAATTTTATATGATTTTAATATAAATCCACTTTACATTTGTTTGTTTGTGTGTGTGTGTGTGTGTGTGTGTGTGTATTCTTTTTATTCTTTTTGTATACAAATGAATTTACTTATATTGTTATATATACTTATATTTTATATACATTATATGTATATAATGTATAATATACACTAATGCACATGTTTGTTAATATATGTTCATTTACATTTTCACATGTTTATGGTCTTAATAATGTAACATAATGTTACGTGCTGTAATGTAGCTTAAAATTACATTACAATTAAGACCATTATATTAACATATAATGTTATTTCGACAGACGACAGTCATTACCTTGCAAACAGCAGTGAACAGTCTACTTGTTGATGGAGGGCTTCCACTATAACGCTGATCGGACGAGCCAGTTTGCTCCAATAAAATCACCTATAAAAACAACTATATTTACTTAATGCATACCTACTAGGATCCTTTTGTCAGGGACAAACCAGAGAGAATCAGCCACAAAAAAAGAACCGGTTTGTGGGAAGAAGAACATAAAAATAAACGGGAGAGAGAGAGGAGAGAGAGAGGGAAAAAAAGCTGTGCCCTGGGGCTGTGTGTGTGTGCAGAGCCACAGGATCCAGCAGACTAGCAGAGATGCATGCAGGATCTGCCGTTTCATTGTCTTAGGATCACTGATACAATCTAGAGGAAGGCTATATTGCTTAAAGCTTTGAGTGAATGACATATGGAGGACTGGTGTGAAGAAAACTCCCCAGTGCCTCCTCCAAACTAAAGTCTTCCTGTGAGAGAGAGAAGCGAGCAACTTTCTGCGCTTTCAAACTGCATGCTCCCTCCCTCCCTCCCTCTCTGTCTCTCTCAACTGGCTCTCTCTCTTTCACTCTTTTTTTCTCTTCCTCAGACACTAGCTAGTCACTGCCTGCAGCAGTAATCGGACAACTCTCGTTCTTGCTCGGAGTCTGTCTCTTGAGATCTAGTACGGGGCTCCATGACTTTTCACCCTTAAAATGAAAAAGAAAAAAGTTGTCTTTTATCGCTAATCTGCGCGTTTAAAGTCAACTCTGAGAGAAGTTTCTTTTTAAAAAAAAAACTTCTTTATTTGCTCTGGAACGGACAGACACTCAACGGAAGATTGCAAAACAGGGAGGAATAAAAGAAAAAGTGCAAGGATTCTACCATAATTGTAGTGAGTACTATTTTGATTAGTATTTTCTTCTACTTTTATTATTTTACGTGTCCCGTGTTGAACTTTTTACGTCATTTTTAGAGTTACATGGGTATTTGGAGCTGTGATGGCATAATCAAGATCTAGATTAAATTGAAATATTTTTAAAAATGCCTTCGGATATAATATTTTTATGTTCGTCAATCAGGAGTAGTTTGAATGACAAAATTGCAGTCCTTCAAAACCGGCAACATTATCAAGTTATCTCTCAACAAATTGTATTATTTTTTTTTTATCTACACTTAATGTACTGTTAAATCCTCAATAGTGTCAGTTTACTTTATTACATTTAATAAAAGACTGTAAAATATAAAAATAAAACTACTTATGTCAGTAACACCATAAAAATGTATGTCGCTGTAGTATATATTGTCAGATTATTTTTAAAACATAGATATCAAAGTTCATAAAAGCTAATTGCTGTTTATACATATAAAGCATTTAATCGTTTTTTAAAAAAGCAATATGTTGTATAGTATTTTGAGTTCACGTTCCTACAAATTTGCAATTTCAGTTTTATTAAAAAATTTCAATGAATACACACTGTTTATTTTAACATAAAACTCCTTATAAAATACAGCTTAAACAGTTTTAAGATGCATCATGTCACTTTCACCGTTTGCCGCTCAAATTTAAATCCCCAGTGACTCTCTCTCACACCTGAGAGCTCACGCACCTGATTCACACCTTCAGCCTTTTCAAATTCACCTTTTTACATCTCCTCAGCCCTCAGGTGGGGACTACATTTTTGATACTTTAAAACAGGTGTACAAGGCAATGAAATAAGAGATTGCATTGTAAATTATGACCCCATTTTGAGTCCTAGATAATACGTTTCTATTTTTCATCCAACAAGTAAAACCCAAGATTCTATTCAGCTGGCAGAATAAACAAAACCAATTCAGTTTTAGCAGTTGACATCCAATGCCATCTGCTGCAGGCAGGAATGCTTTAGGGTAGACAGACAGGCAGATTGGTGTCTTGTAAGACATCGGCAGGCGGCCACCAAAACTAAGACACCCGCACATTTTTGAAAGAGTTGTTTTCTATGCGAGGATGAGGAAGTTCCTTTGAGAATTTAGTATTTTGTGTTATCCGGTAAAATTATTCAGGGCTTGTAAATATTTCTCAAAATGGATAATGTTCTTCTCACTTTAGTCTTGTAATTTGAAGTTTTTGTACATTAATTTAGTAAAGAAGCAATGGAAATTGTTTTTTAAATCTGCTTTTATTTTATAATAATTGAAAAGCCATCCCACGGCAGCTGTTTCCCAGCTCGCGTTGTTTTTTTCCAGAGTGTGTTAATACGGTGTTGCCTCCAGCCGCCCTCTCTGTGTTCCTTTCGCACAATAACCCCGCTTATCTAATTACCTCATAATGGGCTGCTTGATTTGGACTGTTTACACACTGTATTTGTTTTAATAAGGCATAAGTTCGGCTGCATTAAGCTCTTTCCGATAAGCCCTCATGCGTTCAGCCCCACGACGTGCCGTTGTTTGCCGAAGGCCCAATGTGTGCGGCCGAGCTGGAAACGGTGCGCGGTGAAAGACACAAGGTTAATTGAAACTGCTGCGCTTCACTGTTTATGAGATAGAGACAGCGGAAACGGTTTGTGGCGATTAGTTGTTTACTAGATACAGTAGAGTGTTATTTTGTTAACATGCCACTGTTGGTCTTAGGAACATGTCGCTCAGGGAAAAGGAAATAAGGGCTGAGAAGCTCAATTGATTACGGCTCTTCTACATTCACAATTCCTTTGTGTTTGTTTACATGTAATCAAGGAGTTTGTTTACTTAAGCAGAGGAGCAGAGGATGAGCTAAACCGGAGTATCTTTTTTTTTTTTTTTGCTTTTAGGATGTCTGTGTAGATGCAGGTTTTAGTGTTGTGAATTAAAGAAAATAGGGGAAAGAATAAATTAAATGTAAATGTCTAACAATAAAATCTGTTGTATTTTTTTATTTTTAAATCTAAGTTAATTGCAAAGGAGTGTTTCTGTAAAATTAAAAGCTGAGAAAAAAGTATGCATTAAAATGTAATGCTTTTTCAGTAACAATTTACGTGTTCGCACTGTGCGATCGCCTTTTTTTTCTGTGACACTGCGGTGGGGAGAATTTGATCAGATGTGTTCCTTAAATCTTCTCTGGTGGACACTCGAAGCGGATGGACTTCTGGAAATAATTTAGCGAATTAACAGATTTAATGTAGCTGCGCTGTCCATCGCTTGAGCTCCATGTCAGATTGAACAAAATGGAAGAGACCAATCAGAAAACTGCAGCACGTGTTCGGAATGAAAATTTTAATTACACAAAATTGTAAAAGTTTAAATTGTCTTTTTAAATGAAAAATTAAAAAGCAAATGGATTTTTATGGATATGTGTCCAAGTGTGCGTTTCCACATAAATATGTGTCCTTTGATTTGATAATTGATACATATTTTTATAGGACTCATTTATTAGTATATATTGATTATCTTAAGTGGATAGTTTTCATGTCATTTTTAATAACATATTATTAGTATTTTAGTACATTCACAATTTTAAATCCATAATTTAGTTACAAGGGGAAAAAAACTTTCAAGCATATACCTGCAACAAAATTAAATCTGATATTACAGGCACGCATTTCTCATTCTGTTCTTTTTTTATGCGTAAGGTAATCAGTGTTTTGCTGGCGGTGCACATTTCTTTGCTTTATGCTCACAGAGTCCAGTGAAGTGTAGCATTTTGTAAACTGTGTCTAATTCTAGTCACATCTGTGTTCAATTGTTGTCTACATCGACATTCTTTGCAAGTGGATTTATTTTTCCTGGGCCACCATGTGGATTCAGCTGACCAGCTTAAGTTGGGATTAGTTGTTTTAAAGTTATTTTGATTAAAGCGTTGTTTTTCAAAACTAGTAACTTACAACACATGTTTTGCATAGTCTATGAAATTCAAAAAGAGACATGCATGTCTTGCCCTATAAAATTACAATCTTGTAAACCGTGGCTGGAAAGCAGGCAGGGGAAAGCGAATAGACACTAATATTTCATTATAATTTTTTTTTTAATTTGAAAAATATTATTTGAATTTAAATATAATTGACAAAAAATCCCACAGTATAATAAGTACCACCAAATATTTCAGCCGTGCTTGTTATTACATCACAATAGAAGTATTCAGGTGAATCTCATCCGTGTCGGAGCGGCTCAGACAGCCCGCGTGCTCTACAATGATCAATGTTAAAAGCCCGGCGATGTTTGCCGATAGAAACGCAGCGCTTGAAATAAGCAAAGCGAGACAAAAAGCCATGCAAACAGTCGTGAGTGAAGCGTGTTTGATGACACTTCCAACGCAGCTCTTTGTTCCCGAGAGCTTCAAAGACAGCTCAGTTCAGGTTGAATTCAAGCGCACATCAAAGATGCTGAATGCACTCCTTTTTTGTTTAAACAATAAATATTAAGCAGTACAGCACAAGGGCTTGTTTTTGCTTTTAAAAGCACCCTGGCCCCTCCCTTCGCAGTTCACCTGGTGAAAAATCACCTGCTGGATGAGGGGCTTTGCCGTGAGACCGGCATGCGTAATGCCTCGTAAGCTCAGGGCGCTGATTGCAGGCCGTAGCAAGTTCTTTATATCCCTTCCTTCTTTATCTCCCTTGTCTTGCAATGAAACAGCTTGTGCTGGACTTTTTATAGAAAGCCAAAGTACTGTTCCCAAACTTAGGATGATGTAAAGAACGACTTTAGAGCACAAAACTGTGTTAATATGACTAGACGGGGTCAAGCGAAGGAGAAATTTGGAAAAAACTTGACCATTATTCATCACAGCATGGCCATTGTGGGAAGAGGGGGGCAAAAAACACCAAAACCAAACAGCTCGGGTTACTACATCATGAAAACAGCCCAGCATTAAAAATTCATGCAGGGATTTTTCAGACATTTTGGTGGAAAAGCCGAATAACCATGACCTAGATCCAACAATTCGGCTCCGGTCTGATATTGGGTAATAGCGCCGCAGGTATCAGTGCAGAAGTGGACGGCAGAATGTAATTGTCAGCTAAAAAGAGTAATAGCGGCATTTGAAGTATCATAGAAAACATGTGTGGCCCCATAGGTTCCACTCCAACTGTACAAGATGCACTCAATTATGTTCAACTCCGACTTCTTAGAAACACCCAATACGTTTCACTCTGACTTATTGTAGAAGATGCACTCATTAGTATCTATCTGTCCCCCAAACCCTCAGGCGAAGTCCCAGTCATCCCCCTGACCATCATTAGGAACTGTCAGTGCGCCTGGAGAGGGAGTGTAGATAAATTTCAGATAGTGTCAATTGCAGATGAAAGATGCTAGGGGTGTCATGCTTGACTAGCTTCTGTTCAACAAAGTCCCATCTCTCTCAGCCTTCACCCCCCCCCTCCCTACACTTCCTGAGGCAACAGTGGCAGCGACCTCGAGCAGGCGCCCCTGGCTGGCTCGCCCAAAACTAACCCCCCCTCCTGGTCACCCACCCCTCCCTTTCCTGCTTACCTTGGCTAAGCCGCTTTGCATGTTGATTGGGGGAGGACTAATCCAGTTTGCAGCTGTCGTAGACCAATGATGAATCACCTTTCCGTCATTCGGCCGGGAGGAGGGAAGACCTGGAAGGAGGAAACAACGGTGGAGGGGTTGAGCCTACAGACAATGTGCCTCTCTGTTCCACCGACTCCTCTCTTGCCATTCTGTGCGAGAATAACAAAAATGTTTTCTCAGACAACGTCTATTGTGTCACGGATGGCTCTTCACAGAGACATCGGGCTAAAATAACAAGGAGTGATACTGTTTTTAGGGTCCTGGCAGGTAAAAAAGAGGACAGGGAGAAAGAAAGAAATAGAGGGAAAAACACTATTTGACATAAATGGTTGAGATCCGTCCAGTTTCAGGTAAGAGGGAGCTGATTTGCTGCCAGCAGCATCACTGAAAAGCAGCCACTTGTTTAGCAAAGTTCAACGGCTTGAGACACTTCACGAGAAGGTGTCTGGAATTTTTTGTAAACTGCTGGACATGTGAAAGAATCAAGAGGTGTTAGAGAACAAAAACATTTGACTGACATATAAGCTTTGTGTCGGAAACAGACATTGTTTGAAAAGCAAGTCGAGTTTTAACATCTCTATGGCATGGATTATTTTCCCCCGGTTTTAACTGCGACCATCTGTAACGGATATTTTATAGCCGATCAAGAACGACGGCTAAAAAGAGGTATGATAATCTACGCTGATAATGCGTTTCTTATTTCCTCCTCTTTGTTATTCATAAAAATCCAAATGTTTGTTGATAGCAGTGACACGACCATTCCTAATTGATTCTGGCAGCGCGGCACGCAAGGCATCGCGTTTTTGGCGCAATTAGCACAATAATGCTTTTCTGGAGACTGATGTGTGTTTTAGTTTTGCGGCCGCATTCACATCACACACAAACACCCGTAACATACATCCAACCGCAGACGCACACTGGCCTGACCTTCCATTTGCTATGCATAATAAAATCCCACGAGTGTGCGATGGAGCCAGTAGAATAATGTTTTCAATGGCGTGGCCTTCGGTACATAAACAAAGAAACAATTAAGACGCTCGCCAGTGCAAACAGCATGCTTTAGTGAACTCTTCAGTCGCTCTTGTTGAGGTTTGAGACCTCACAATCACACATCTCTCTCTCTCTCTCACACGGCCCTGGCTATTGCTGTCTCAGATCAGAGACCGCTGAGGGAAATGAACGTATGAAAATTGCAGCGGGCCAGTGGTGGTTAATTTTTAATGCTTCAAATGAGAAAGTCAATCAATCATCAGATGTCTCATTAATTGTTAAATTTGTGTCAAATGTCATTTGATGTGCCTCAAGGGAATGCCCCTTGTTAAGTGGATTTCTCTGGAGAGCTTCTGGAATGTTCTTGTTTTAATGTAGTTTGTTTTCCGAGAAAGCCGCATTTTTAAATTAACTATTTAAATAATGATAATTAATGTTGTTTTTTAAAATAATAATATAAAATTATTATTGTTATGGTCCTCTTTTTGCTGTTATTCAGAAATGTTATGTTGTTTGTAAAGGTAATACGTTTACATTTACATTTAGTCATTTAGCAGACGCTTTTATCCAAAGCGACTTATGAGGACAATAATAATAGATAGGTATTGTTTTACATGCATCTAAAATTCTATTTTAGCTTCATAAAAATGTCAGTATTGGGTTTTTAAATATACATGGATTGTATTATATAATAATTATTTTTAGTCAATGTTATGTAATTGTTAATTGTGTATTTTGAACGATCACTCATATTTCAGATCTTGATGTACGCACTAGTTTGAGTGTGTGTGCATGGGTCATTCAGTATCATGTGACCGTCTGTGTGTCTCTTCCTCTCAGGTCTATGGAAATGCAGGATCTAGCTAGTCCACACAGCCGAGTAAGTGGAAGCAGTGAGTCCCCAAACGGTCCCAACATCGACAACTCACATATAAATAACAATTCCATGACACCAAATGGAACTGAAGGTACGTCTCCACAGCCTCCGGCGGGCCGTATACCTTCATTAATGTGGATTTATTAGCGCTACAGAACACGGTTTTTAACCTGCCCATTCCCTTTGTGTAACATTTATGCACCGTTAAGTTGTGAAAAGTTGAATCCGTGTTAACCATCTGCAGATTTTTGCTCTGTTGGATATGTGATATGCTTGTCATGTCAGGGGGATTCATATACTTCAATTTTTTATAAAATTAAATGTAAATATACATGAATTTGAAATATCTGACCTCTACAATATCTTATTTCTATATTTCTACATAAATTATTGCAAATGCATCAGTGCACTTTAGTGCTACATTTTAAAATGACTCAATGCATGCACTATATAAACTGTAGAACTTTCAGTGTTTTCACGGATCATGTTACAGCCCATAAGAATTGTATTCAGCTCTGAAGTAGTTTACATAATGTAATCTTGACTGTGGTTTTCTCCCATTTCTGTAGTGATAAGCCCCAACCTGTGACAGTGCAGATTGTCATGTGTCCTGTCCCATTCTTTCTCCCTATAGGTGATAACATCACTATGCTTACCACAGCTGACTGGTTGTTAAGTTCTAGTTCACAGTCTGCTGCAGGTTTGTGCAGTTCTGGCGAAACAATGAAAGGACAATACTTGGCGTCATATGTGAAATTACACACGTTATATAGTCATTTCAGCCTGAGGCAATCCTAACAATTTCATTTGATTGCATTCACAAATGTGAAAAGCCAATTTGATGCGCTCACATCTCTTCAACTATTGTGCCTTTCATTTGGACTCTTGTTTGGCATTCTGTGTTGTGTTATGGTGAATCTGTTGAAAGCATGGTTTGAGACTTTTTGGCTATGATTCCAGACCGTCAGTGAATGGTTAAAAAGCTGCGGGCACGCGTAATGTGCGTTTAAGCTTTTTATTTGATGTTCTGCAGGACGGTTTTATGGTTATGTGTGGTATGTGATAAGACTTGACTGCACTAGTTTCTGCATGTGCCGTGCCACTATTTTCCCGTATCCCTTCGAGATTTAATTATCTACTCTCTACTCTTTGATTTTTACATGTCATTCTGTCAGAAGTAGATTGGTTTATGCATTTAAATAATAATGTTTAGTATGGCTATTGCCCTTAAATCAACACAAGAGCTGTGTGTATTGGAAGGGAAGTGTCCTTGTTTTATTTGTAGAAGAGATTAGCTTTAATTGTAGGCCTCTCTTGTGAGCTAGCCAGGATAGAGCTGTCGAAACCTGAAAGCTCTATTATCTCAATAGAAGCCCACTTCATTACGCCACCCTTACAATACCCAACCACCTAATGATCCTTTCCACATTGTGAGGCAATAAAACCATCTGGATGAGCACTTTGATGTTACAAAAGTTTGCTTTTTGGCTAGGCTTTAAATTCACGCATTACTTTAAGATTAAATTTGTTGATTTTACAAGCAGAAAGGCATTTGCCTGTAGTGTGACTGACAACCGGCTTTACCAGTGCAGCGTCACAAATGCTCTGCTTTCCTTCTGCTTGCAGTTAAAACAGAGCCAATGAGCAGCAGTGAAATCGCCACCTCTGTAGCAGACGGCTCTCTAGACAGCTTCTCAGGATCAGGTACGACACGCGCACACTCAAAGCTGTAGAGCTGACTGGTGGGAGATGATCCCACAGATGGGTTACTGATAAGCAGAGGCCCAGGAAGTGGCTCTGTGGCTGGAGCTCTAGTAGCGTGAGGCTCTGTCTGAGTTCCCAGGCCAACAGGCATTGAGTTATGACCCTCCCAGCCCCCTTCTCGGCCCTAATCGAGTGACACCCCATCCCGGTGGCCCGCACATCCTATGGGTTTTAGATGCATGACTCGTAAATTATGAAATGCCGTTCAAAACCACAAAACTTTATAAGGTTTGATAAGACGGGAGACATAAAGTGATATTAAATGCCTATTTGTACTCCATTACTAAGACATTTTGGGGCCACAAAACCAGCTCGCTTGCTTTGTGTCAAAAACGTTATACTCTCAATGGTCTATTTTCAAACTTAAGCATACAAATCTAGGTAGGTCTATTCCATGTTATAGACTCCTCACTTTACTTACTAAGCAAATGCGAGAACTCTTCATGGAGTATTACATTCCTGCTAATTTATCTTATTTCCCTACCTATTTGACTAAGTACCTGATACCTTTATGTTAGACTCATATAAATCCTGGCTTGGACGTCTATCTCTGACAATATGAATGAATTGAAGTCATTTGAGACCGTTTTATACTTAGGGGATGCAGTAGTGTAGAGGTTCAGTGTTTGTCCAGACCAGGTGCTGAAGTGTGGGGAAAAGGCCCCGGTTTCAGGGCGCAAAGAATACAGTTACATGGAGCAAGAGCTCCTTAACTAACCCTTACTTTAGATGTCACAGCCAATTATACACACGAGGCAAGAGAATCGCAATATTTGTAATACATGCACCCTAAAGAAAAGACATCCAAACCCTACAAATGGAAATTCACAAAGGACCAAGCTTATATTTAGTAGTCTAAAAACAGCAATAGTAAGTTAGTAAGCCTAGTAATAGTATTAGTAATAGTTATTATTTTTTAAAACGAAGATGTAATACATAGGTTAAAAATAGTCTATTCTATTCTATTCTATTTGTATTGAACAGTATTGTTAGTGTTTTAGTATAGCATTTTTAAAAATAAAAATTCCAACTTATAATATTACACATTATTAATAGTAGTAATAAAAAAAAAAATAGTAATAATAATAAATATATAATAAAGAAAAAATATACAATATATAAAATAATTGTATAATAATTTTAATTGCAAACAATATAACAAAACCTTTGTAAAAAGCGAAATAATTATAATATATTTATACTTTTTATACGTTGAAAAAAAATATTAAAATAAAACAGCAACAAAAACAATAATACAGTAAAATTTCCAGATAATAATATTACATGATAAAATAATAATAAATGTATTATTTTATTATTGTATAAAATATATACAATAACTTTATAACAATTTTCATTGCAAATAATAAAGCAAAAAAGTTTGAAAACTATAAAAAAATACAAATAATATTGAATGAATTTTCATTCATTTAAAATATTAAAACAATGACAATAAAATAAAATAGGATGAATAATAAAATAATATATTAAATTGTTGTTGTTATTGTTATTATTATTATTATTAATTTTTTTGTAAGTTTTTTTTTTTTTTTTTGGTTTTAATTTTAGTTTCAGTTTTAGTTTTAGTTAACTATAATAACCCT
>NW_015644775.1:15463-59045 GCF_001515625.1 Sinocyclocheilus rhinocerous
AATTTTTTTTTTTTTTTTTTTTTTTTGGGCAATGAGAAGTACCTTTTATAATGGCACTACAATTTGAGTGCAATTTTCAAGACTTAAGCCATTCATTCACTGGCACATCAAAAGATCTCATGTTGCTCTGTAGTGTTTGTGTGAGTTAACTGAATGGCCCTCCACACCGTCATTAAGGGCTGAGAACCACAGGGCCGGTATGTGTCTAATGAAGGCTCCTTACGTGTACTACTTACCTGTAATCAGGCCCGCTGATTTCTCATTGTACGGTCTACTTTAAACCCTCTAGTGTGTGCGGCCATACATCATTCCCAGCTCCGTGTGTGTGCGTGTTTGTGGACACTAGGCTTTTCCATCCTGTGTAGGTTTTTATGTATACAGTCAGCAGAAAATTCTCCCATATTACCTGATTATTTTCCTTCGTTATTGCTCTTAATTTTTCTACCTAAAATAAGGTTAGTGAAATAAATAGTGTAATGCAATGTAATTACTGTTACCTTGGATTCCAGAAGTTCTGTTGGCAAAGAATAATATTTACCTTATTTTTTAATGTTTGAATATGTGCTTGCCTCTTTTCTTTTTAACTCACCACAGGCATTGGAACCAGTGGCTTCAGCCCAAGACAAACTCACCAGTTCTCTCCCCAGATTTACCCTTCCAAGTAAGGCTTCTTTTATTTTTCTTTAAAAAAATAAGCTGCATCCAACTTCATTTGGGCCTTTAATTAGATCCTTCTGCCAGATTCTGGACTCTCCGGCTGCTTTGTTTTCATTGATGTCTGCAGCTTGCGTACTCCAAAATCTGTTGTAATTATTATCTTGCAAAAATGTTCCTCATGATTTATTTTTCTTTCGCAATGTATATCAGCTGCTTAATGGCTAGATTTTTCTCCGTTTCACAGCTTGGCCAAATATTTATGATTAAGTAGCAGAATCACAGAGAATTAGTCTTTGAGAAAAATTTCGATATGGGCTTTTGGGTAAAAATACATGTCTCCCTTTTCTCTTACTTTGCTCTCAAATAGCAGACCCTATCCACACATTCTTCCGACTCCTTCCGCCCAAAATATGGCCGCGTACGGACAGACGCAATATACCACAGGAATGCAGCAGTCTGCTGCCTATGGCACGTACCCTCAGCCAGGCCAGCCCTATGGGATTTCAGCCTATGGTAACTGACTCAGTTCGTTCTTTTCTATGCTTTAAAGCTTTGCAATTCAGATTGTGCTTTGCTTTTCACTCAAGCAGATGAAATCCCATACTTATGAAACATTTACTATATTGTCTGCCATAGTATTAAACTAAATTTATTTTTATTATTTAAAAAAAGGACTCTTCATTTAAAAAAACAGTTTTTTTAACATTTAGAACGTTTTAGAATTTTTTTTACGTTTTAGAATTTTTGGGTTAAATGTTATAGAATTTTTTTGGTCATTTTTAAAATGTATTTATTTATTTACTGACAGTGATGGAAATGTAGACAGCTTTATAAACATTTGAATTATTATTATTAATATTATTTAGGAATAATATTAAAAACATTTTTGGCAAATAATCATTTTATAAGATTCGTCTTGCTCACCTGCATTTCATAAATAAAATATTTCTACTGGGCAAACATTACCTAAGTAATATTCATGAGCGGGTTTTGTGAGGTGTCTCTCACTTTTTGGATATTTCCTTATTTTTTGACAATTGTGGCCAATATTTAATGTTGTTTGGTCCTTCTAATGCATTTAATTCAATTACAAGTCATCAAATGAGATGCCGTTTAATTTAGCATTTAGCATTTGTAGCATTTTAGGTGCGTTCCATTCGACCGTAAGTGGACTGCGAAGTGGACCTTACAGGGTATTCCGCCATCTTAAGTGAGATTCCAACCCAAAGGGAGTGAACATGTTCAGTTCGAAGGGTACTCAAATAGCACAAGTATAGTAAACATATACATTTTGACTTTATTTATTAAATACCAAATTGTATATGTATTTTATATGTATTTAAATTTGAAAGTAAAATAAATTACAATATTTGTGTTATATCATAATCTGCGTGATCTTGTCATTGCCTTTCTTTGATGACGTCCCAGGGCATTTCAAATGAATAATTATTGTCAGCAAAGTCCACTTCGACGAATATCCCGTGCATAGGGAGTAGGGAGCAGTGAACACTGCATAGGGACCCTGTCAATCGGAACGCACCTTTTGTCTCATACTTAGCATGTAGCTTTAAGATCAATTCTAAAACTTAGCTAACAACGTGCTGATCACTAAGATTAGGCTAATGCTTAACTCAGCCCTTAGTCGCTCCTTTTCCCGCCTTCAATCGAAACGTGGGACTCTGCTGACCTTTCGTTTTGCATTTGCAGACTCCGTGTCTCCTTTAGACAGTTACTAATTTTTTGCTAGTTTGACAGATAAGAGAGATATAAAGATTTCAAGCCCTCGTCTACACACTGTGAGAGCCCAATTCAAGCTAGAAATGTTTTTCCAGGGGTTTGAACGTTATGAAACCTTTGTGAAAATATGCGCACAGATAATGTTGTTTAGGTAGAACGATCTCGAAATACGCTCCCGAGAGTTCACGTGTTTGATTGAGTGGAAGCAAAACGCAAACCTGCATTGGGCCTGATTCAATCTAATCAAAAAACAGGTTTGTTTTAACTCCAACCAGCAAATTCTTGGAAGTCCATGCTGAGTTTGGCACAAACACTTCAATGCAAAGGTTGCTTGGACCACGGCCCAGTGCAAAACAAGCCACCGTTATCTTTTATTCTCGATTGACGTGGAAGGAGTAACACTGAGGATTGTGCATCATGCTGCTCTGGTGTCACTAACTGATTTAGGTCCATTGTGGGCAGGCATCAAGACAGAGGGCGGACTGACCCAGGCTCAGTCTCCAGGCCAGAGCGGCTTCCTCAGCTACAGTTCCAGCTTCTCCACGCCTCAGACGGGACAAGCACCCTACAGTTACCAGATGCAAGGTCAGGAACACCCTCTACTCTTTTCCTCTTCTGCTCTTCCCGGTGGAGTGACAAAATAGAGCCGTGATTCCTCTCTGGCCCCCTTCAAAGGAGGACACAATTAATGGCAGACACGGACCAATTCATAACATCCCCGAGCAGATGGTTGTATTGGGTTGTAGATAGACACAGTCTTTTTTGCATTAGGCCTGAAGAGAACCAACACAGATGGAAAATCCCTTTTTCCTCTTTAAGACCAGTCTTTTTCTCCTTTGTGTTCGGCCATGTACTTTCTTAAGTATGTTTGCTTTAGAAGGAACTCTCGTGACTCTCATCTTTGAGGTCAGTTCATGGAAGTCACACTTGCGTACTGGGAACTAAACGTGCATCAGGCAAACTCTCTGCCACCCAGTTTTTTTTTTTTTTTTTGAGACATTGTCCCTACTCCAAAAGCAACAGTCTTTTTCTGCCCTTCTTTTTCTCCCATCTTTCTCCCTCTAGTGTTTTCCTTCGAGCCTCCAACAGTTAGCGCCGGTTTGAGTTCTCTAATCTCCAAATAATGTGTGACAGTAGAAACATCTCCACGTTTTTGAACGCTCTCCAGAGCATCTCACAATAAATAATGTGACATATGTGGTCTGTTGAAGCTTCTTTTCCATGCCTCATAAGTAGAAACGTTCTGCTTCTGCTGATGCTGCCTCAACACCAGGGTTGTAAGTGTTACCCTGTCCCAACCGCAGAAGTTTAAAGGCCTGTTCACACCGTTCAAGTCCAATGAAACTAAATGTCATGAAAGTATAGAACCCAAAGAATGCATCCAATGGTGTTTGATACCAAATTTTAGTAATTTTAGTTCTTTTTTTTTTACACCTAAAGGACCTTGTTTAGCCTCCAGATGATACAAAATCAACATAGACATCAAGTAAAAGCCAATGAATGTTTATCACAGTAGAAATGCATCGTCTCATTTTAATATTTTGCTGTGAATTTTGACATTTTTGTGCCAAAATTTGGCAAGAATGGTCCTTGAAGATATAGTTCACCCAAAAAAATTTAAACCCTCATGTCACTCCAAACTTGTTGGAAAACAAAAGGAGATCATCTTCACACAGTTATTTTCCAAAAAAGGGGACAGTTCATGGTGAGCATCTCTGTCAAACTTCTTTTTACCAAAAATAAACGCATACAGGTTTGGAATTACATGATGTCAAGTAAATAATGATAGAATTTCCATTTGTAGCATGAAATATCTCTTTAACTGTCATTTCACAACGACACTCCATTGACTTTTTTGTAAGTCAGAAACTGAGGTGCCTTCAGTCTTCCTTTCAAAGCCCATGCAGCCATAAACACATTAGCCACTAACTGCAAGAGCAGATGACAGATGACCATTAACCAGGCCAGTCTGTCTCTATTGGCTTCCTCTCGGTGCCTCATCGATTAGGCAGGTCTGGACTCAGAGGAAGAGACTCAACACGGTAGCAAATGTAGACCCCCCCCCATCTATATGATACCAACTGCTGTCCCATAACCCTAGTAGAGCGAGCCTGCACCCAGCTGTCAGAGGGAATACGATTAAATTAATGTTTTTACCCTGCTCTTTCATGTCTAATGGAACGGCGCTGGCTTTCTCTGATCATGATCCAGAAATGTTACACAGAAGGACCTTCCTGGCTTGAAATGTCATCACAGATTGTTGGGTTATCATAAATTGAACAAAATAGTGAGAGAATATGGCAATGTTAACTGATATTATTTCAGATCAAAATTCGGAGTGTTAGTGATCAGGCTTTTGTTCAGTTATATTGAAATTTCAAAAAATAAATAATATGTTGATTTCTAAAGCCACTTTTTGTAATGTCTATTGAGTTATTTGCTGGTTTGCCAAAATATATTTTTTTTAATATATAATTTCCTTTTTGGAAGGGGAGGTTTCTCAGCAAATATTTATATATTTGATAAATTGTGGTGACTTAATTTGCTTCATTAATAATTATATATATAATATACAGTATATAGTTCATTTTATTTTATTTGAACATGAACTTTAATACAGATAAATATTTTCAATTAATTAAAATACAAATAAAATGATCTAAGTTAAATCTATCTATCTATCTATCTATCTATCTATCTATCTTAGTGGAAATTTGAATCGCTCTACGCCAATGTGCCAATGAATTGTAAGACTTCTTGATGGCCTCTTGATTTCACTCAGTACATCCAAGTATAAATTAGGAATTAATTTTCCACTTTCACACCTGTTTGAGCTTTGCATCCTTTTCCATAACCATAATGGCTCTAAAGCACGAGTGGAGCCATAGAGCGGCTTCTCTCACTGATTTTCACTCAAAGTAGATGATAATTACAGCAACAATTGGGCCTCCCTCCATTCTGCACACCGTGTGAGAGGAGCAGCAGACTGCTTTTTAAAGAAGCCCATCTGGACTTGATCGCTTGCTCCCTAGAGAGGCCTACAAAACTTCTGCTACAAATATTGTGCACTGATGATAGACATAGCCCATGGCAAGAGGACTGATCAAGCACAGCAAATGGACTCCCAATTGGAGAGGCCATAAGGAGAGCCAGTGTCTCGTCTTGAGTGAACTAACTGGAGCAAGACAGAGCGGAGAGGGGGAGGAACGGGGGAGTTTTTGCCCCTGGGAAAAACCAGGCCTCTCCCCAGCATGGAGTCATTCTTTTGGGACCGGAGGGGGTCTTGCTTGGCTTTTATGTGGCTCCGGACTCTCTCTGGAGTCAACTGCTTTCCTACGAGTCCTGGCTTTTATGACTTTTTGAACTGTGGATTTAGCTAATTTGTTGTGCATTGGGAGATTCATGTGTCTCACTTTATGTGACGGCTCAAGTCTGGGGAGGAAGTCAACAGCTTTTAGAGCACCTCTTGCTGTTCTTTGAAAACAAGAGATAAAAAACAAGAAAAAGAAACAAACTTGCTTGTTGAGCCAGACAGTAGTCCACACGTAAAGCTGTTGTATGTTTGTTACAGTCTGAGGGGCCTCATTTTCCTAAATACAAGAAGATGAAAGACTTTGCTTCTGTTTTTTTGCTGAACAAATGTCCAGTTACCCTTTTATGTAAACACATTGAGTTAATGTTGTGCCCATTTTGTGTTGAGGGTGTTGTATAATTGATGATTCCAGGGTTACCCACAACTTTTAGCAGCAGGTATTACAGCTGTTCATTAGTTGATTTCCTGGTTATGTTAGCGTAAGAAAAATTCTGGGAAAATGTGCTAAAACTGATTTAGAAGAATATTCTGCATTCAATACATGTTAAGCTCAATTTACAGCATTTGTGGCATAATGTTGATTATCACAAAAAGTAGTTTTGACTAGTCCCTCATTTTCTTTAAAAAAGCAAAAATCTAGGTTACGCTGAGGCATTTACAATGGAAATGAATGGGGTCAATTTTTTGAGGATTTAAAAGTTGAAATGTAAAGTTTTTAAGTTTATAAAAGTACTTTTTCTTAAAAGTAAATTTTCTATTGAAACTTGTATATTATTTCAGCTGTGCAGTTGCTTTCATCATTTCTACGGAAGTGTTGTTATAGTTTACTAAAACAGAAACTAACACTAGTTAAAAAGACACTATTAAAATGTTTTCTTAAAAAAACGGACATTAAAAAAAATTTAAATTAGAATTTTTGCCTTGGCAACTAGCTGAAATAAATATAGCTTAATATGAAATAATAAAATGACTAAAACTAAAACTTAAATGTAAATAATATATCAATAAATATAAATTAAAAATAAATATAAAGTGAAATAAAATGATAAATATATAACAAATAAAAATAAAAATATAATAAATGATAAAAGCTTTGAATAAATTGATCCAATTTACCTCCATTCTATGTGTCTCATTGTAACACAGACTTTTGCTTTTTTTAAAGAAAATCAAAATAAATTTCTGTCGATTGAGCTCAACTTGTACTGCACCCAGAATATTCTTCTACACCAGTTTTTCAGTCCGCGTGAGAATTCCAATTTGATTTGAGCACTGTGACTCCAAGAAGCACCTCAAAACGCAGCTTACCTCCAGGCTGTCTCGCCCCTATAACTCATGTCATGTATGTTATTAAGTCATTAGATGCTATCTCTCCATTGAGAGATTTAATTACCCAGAAGGTGCTTCTTTGAGCAGCTTGAAAAGAAGACAGATATACATATTCATTGAGGCAGGATGTCAGGTAAAACTTCCTCCCTCTCCCTCCCCCTCATTCCCAACAGTGGCCATGTGTCTGTCATTGTAAAGGTAGCGATGGATGAAATAATAGACCCAACCCCCTTTCCTCTTTCTTTCCGACCATCGGCCAAGATCCAATCACTGATATGGAGAAAGAAAAGATAGAGTCACTGTAATATCCCACCCACCAACACACACACACACACACACACACAATCCCTCATGCCCCTATAGTACCTGCAAGGCTTTGTCTTAAATGCCTTTGAGGTGTTTTAGGTCTTGCTTGACTCGACCCCCATCTTCAATTTAAAAATGTCATTTATTTTGAAGGTTATATTACACTTATCGTCCTCCGAATTACATCAGTTGCAAACAAAGCCTCATTTGATTTGATCTTTGTGTGTTTTTCATTGCGATAGCTCACGGTTATGTCTCTTTCTCTCATAGGAGGCAGTTTTACAACAACTTCAGGGCTGTACGCTGGAAGCAATTCCCTCACAAACTCGACTGGATTCAATAGTACACAACAGGTAGCTGTAATCGAATTTCTATCCCTCACTATCTAGTCTGTTGAAATCACATTTCCTCCATTTGGCACATGCTCCCAGTATTTTTTCCTTCCTCCTGTAAGCCTTTATAGAACATGTGTACGCTCGCATATTACTCACATGATATGAATCACTCTAAATGTCTCGACCACTGTACGCAAGGATTACCTCTTGCTCTTTTCGCGTATGAATTATGCCACGAGTGGAGGAAAAAAGAGTGAAGACAGATCGCTGTCCAGATGTAGTGCATAGGAGACATATGTTCACATTTACGTTTTGGAATCTGCGCTGTAAAGTAGCAGCGTTGTGTGCTATCTCACATTACGCATTGATGTCTTTCTGCAGGACTACCCCTCCTACCCAGCTTTTGGCCAGAGTCAGTATGCGCAGTATTACAACAGTAGCCCTTACACTTCTCCATACATGACCAGTAACAACACCAGCCCCACCACACCCTCCACCACTGCCACCTACACCCTACAGGAACCTCCATCAGGGGTCACCAGCCAGCCCCTCTCAGAGCAACCGGCAGGTAAGAAAGCTCGGTTTGAGTGAAAAAAAAAAGGTATGAAGGTCCTACAACAAGTTGCTGTAAAAACAAAACGTGATTGGTTAATTTTGCAATACTAAACCCTGGTGGTGCACTCGAAAATATCCCAATGTGCAATTTTCTGTATTGATTTTTTTTTTTACCCGTATTTTGAATTACGTATTGCAGTGTGCTATATTTTAGGATTAAAGGAAATGTCCCTAAACTTAATGTTAAAGAAAATTACCAGTACATTTTTAGTGATTCAATACAAATATATACTGGTACCATATTGGTTATCGGACTAATTAGTGAATTCTTTTTAGAAATATCAGTTGATTGTGCATAATTTCCAGCATTCTTTACATTTAGATTATCTTGCTGTCATCTAACACTCGCTCAAAGTTAATCTTTAAAAATTATAATAAAAATCTCAGAAACGATATAAATAGTTTGAAATATTTATATTTTATAAGTATTATAAAGTGTATAAATGTCATTTTTAAATGATTCATTTATTAAAAATCAATTGAAAAGAAAATTTCAAAATAATTTTTATTTATTATTTACTTTGTATATTTATAACAATTAGTGTTTTTAATAAATATCAATGTGTACAATTATCTATACAATTTATAAGATTTTTATTAGCATTTTCAAAGACTAACCTGAGTGTGTAATGTATGTGTATGCTTTATAGTGATGCTTAGCATGTAAAGTAATTTTTTGTTTTATTTTTTAACTTAAAAAAATAGTTTAGAATGTTAATATCAAATATTAATATTAATCTAATATTAATAGATTATTATTATTTATATCCATTTATTATTGTTCTTAATTTGTGCCATTTATCGATTATTGGCCATAATGTGAAAATAATTATCATCTTATCTGCATCAGCCAGAATTGATATTGCTTAGTTCTATAAAGAAGTAGTTGATATCCTCATACTGTATTTGATACTATCCACCTTTTTTCCAGAGTAACCGATGAGTGCCGCCATGATGGATTCTAACTTCCGTTTGGGTGCTCTCATGTTCCAGTCTCCATAGAAATTAATTAAACTTAAAATGTGTTAAAATAATATGTGCTCTGATCACTTTGCGTTCAGGAAAATGGTTGATATTGCCAGTTGTTTAGTCTATTTTTGCTCCTCCAATGACCCAAATTTTCTTACCTTTGCCTTGTCATGTAATTAGGGAAGGATGGTATGGTGCATAACACCCTCATTGCCATTACTAAGGCTTAAATAGTATCTAGGGTATAAGGAGATCAGATAAACAGCGTGATATTAGAGCATGTGGGCAGCAGCTACAGCACTGAACACTAGATGAGGTAAACGGATCCAGTCACAATGTGAAGGTGAAAGCCTTTTTTATTTTCCTCTTTTTGATATACTTTTTGCCTTTCTTTTTTCTCCTGCAGTAGAGTACAGTACAATCCAGAGTCCATCAACCCCCATTAAAGATTCAGATTCAGATCGATTGCGTCGGGCTTCAGATGGAAAGTCACGTGGCCGGGGAAGGAGGAACAATAACCCATCCCCACCTCCCGACTCTGACCTTGAGGTATTGGAACGCTGCCGCTCTGTCAATGTATCTAGCTGGAATCGCAGCAATTCATTAATTACTATTAAGATACTTTTGATTATCTAGAATTGTCCATTCTGCTCGCTGCTTTACCTTAAAAACAATGCATTTACATGTTTAAGAGTGTGTTTCCATGCTCAATTTTACGTTACAACATGTAAATACCCTAAACAGAGTTTTTTTGGTGAAAGCTTTGTTTTGCATGTTTTGCACGCTTAACATGCAAAAGCCTAAATCGGCGCTCTGTCAGTTTATTTTGTGTGCATGTCACATGTTTTGACATGAAGACTGGGGGAAAAAAAACAGACTTAAATCTCTTGTAAATAGCTTTCTTGCATTGTTACATTTTGCAAAAAGCAGATTTCCTAAAAATTGCCAGCATATTGACTCACTGGGTTCAAAAAATGTTTTGAATTTATTTATTTACATTTTTACAAAGATAATAAAGAAAATACAATTCCAATTGTGCTACTATTTCTACTTCAAAATTTTACATTTAATTAAATGTGTTATATGTGTGAAAATTGTTTCTACACCAAGAAGTATATTTTAGTGCTGTCAAACGATTAATCACGATTAATCGCATCCAAATGTTTTTGTTTACATAGTATATGTGTGTGTACTGAGTATATTTATTATGTATATATAAATACACACACATGCATGTATATATTTAAGAAAAAAAATTGTTACTTTTATATATTAAATATATTTATATATAGTATAAATTATATGAATATAAATATATACATGTAAATATATGTAAATATTTTCAAAATATATGCTGTATGTGTGTGTATTTATATATACATGATAAATATACTCAGTACACATACAAATATTATGTAAACAAAAAAATTATTTTGGATGCGATTAATCGCGATTAATCGTTTGACAGCATTAGTATATTTAGAAGTATATTATTTCTATCTCAATCATATTTGAGATGTACAGGTCATGGTCTTTTCATTAACATGACCTGAATCTCTGGAAGGTTTTGGCCCCATTAGCAAGCTGACATCATAGCATGTTAACAAATCTAGTTAATTAGTTTGTTGGTATCGATTGTGTTAATGCATCGGGGGCAGGAGATGGATTGTCCAGTGGTGGTTCTTCTCGCAGTTGCGGGGTGCTATGGTGACCATCAGTGCTGAATATCTACTGATCCCAGGGCGCATGAATCTATGCACCCTTCTTATTGACAATCAGATCATCTTGCATGCTGAGTGAGCCATTGATTTTGCTCTTTCTTTTCTCAGCGCGTGTTCATTTGGGACTTGGATGAAACAATCATCGTTTTCCATTCCTTGCTCACGGGATCTTACGCCAACAGATTCGGAAGGGTAAGTGATTTTTAGTGTATTTTAAATGCAAACAGGCAAATATTGCGGCGAAGTTTAGAAAAATGCACAGAAAGAGGGTCTGTTTGGGTATACCGTCCAGCTTCGAGGAACTCAGAGTTCAGTGTAATTGCTTCTTTTTTTAATAAGATCGTCGAGGCCTCGCAGGCATTCAGCTCGGCCTGCAGCTGTCTGAGTTATGTGGCTGGAACAGGCATGGATTACAAACCAGTTGCACCGAGAATGTCCAATGACACTTCTTAAGGGTTTTTTGTCCTTCAGAAATGGTTCATTAAGCTTAATTAAATGTTTGCATTAATTGACCTTTGAGTGGGGTTCATGTATTATAGCAAAGTTGATCAAAGTTGAGAAACATTGTCTTTAGTTTTAGAGTTATATATATATTACCGTATAAATAAAGGCAAAGAGTTCCTATATATATTTGAAAGGAATATGCATTTATTTGATCATACGCAATATTGTGAAATATTGCTACAATTTGAAATATTTTTATTTTTTATTTTAATACATTTTTAAAAAATTAGATTAGAATTTTCAGCATCATTACTGAAAATCATTGTAATATGTTGATTTGCAGCTCAAAAAACCTTTTTATTATCATCAATGTTGAAAACAGTTGTGCTGCTTAATATTTTGTGGAAACCATTTTACATGTTTTTTAAGAGTTATTAGATTAATAGAAAGTTTGATAGAACCGGATTTATTTGAAATAGAAATCTTTTGTGACATTATTAATGTCTTATGATCACTTTTGATGCATTTAATGCATGCTTGCTGAATATTTATTTTGAATATTTTGAAAGTATTAATTTCTTACTGTCCCCAAACGTTTGGATAGTGTATATAAAATTATTTTATTATACAAAATGTGTATTAAAATATATTTTTTAATTATATTTTTGTGTGAGAGTGGATAACATTTTTGCTTTTATTTATGGGATAATTTAATTAGGGCATAATGCCAAATTTAGCAGGTTCAAAAGGGTTATGAACATGCAATAAGAACTAGTTTACTTCTGCGGTTGTTGTATTTGTTATTTTATATAAACCGTCATAAGCTATATTTGAACTTTCAAAACAAACAATTTGGAAAATACGTTGATCTGCAATTCTCAGGCTTTGTCAATGATCTCATGGCTTTATTTAACTCACTCAACCAACCGTTGGTTCAGTTCACCAAATTATAATTTCACAAAATAGCCCTAAATCTGAGTTCAACATGCGTGTGTTTTTAAACCCTCTTTGTGTCTGAAGAATAGAAAGCTGCTTCCTTGTTTGAAGGAATAAATCACAGACTTGGCATTTTTTGGCTGAGCTTCTTGAAGGGTTTTTTCTTTGTGGTGAGTGTAGATGACAGCAGCGCTCGGATGTCAGTGGAACGGGGCCCGGCGGCTGGTTTGTTCTCTTTGTTCCTCAGTCAGGGTGTTTGATGGGGGTGGTGTTTTGTTTTAAGGGTGAGGGAGCCCTGGCCCTCGACCCTGCACTGTTTATTTACTTTATCTCGGCTGAGCATGCTGGGTAAAGAAGCGAAACTCCGAGAGCGCCTCAGCCGTGTCCACTCTCTCACACACACACACACACACACACACACACTTAAACTGAGCCGTCGGTGCAGCCACGTCTGATTTTAAGGTCCTAACCAGTTTTAAGTGTTGTGTGTTTCCTTATAGGTTCAAACAGAACCCAATCTGACGTTTCAGGTGTTACTATGGAAAAGTCACGTTTCACACTTAATAATTTCTGTCTATTGGGTTTTGATTGGTCAGAGGAACATACAGTACTTAAAGAATTTAATGGGAGAATTAGATGGATTAGAAATTAATTAGAGAGATTCATTTCAAATTTTCTGTTATTACTTACACTGAAAGTCTCAACACAAAATGATGGCTAATTATTTCAGTTTCACCTACACTAATGTTCGAAGGATTGGAGTCAGTAAGATTATATATATATATATATATTTTTTTTTTTAAAGAAATTACTACTTTTATTCAGCATGTATACATTAAATTGATACAAATTGACAGTAAAGATATTTATAATGTTACAAAATATTTATATTTTAAATAAATGCTGTTCGTTTGAACCTTTTTTATTTACCAAAGAAACCTGAAAAAAACTGTTTAATAGGGCCTATTATAAATTTTAAAAAAATAAATAAAACAAAATGTAAAAGTATTACGGTTTCAGCAAATTAGCATGAAAGAATTCTGAAAAAAAAAAAAAATCATGTTTTCCACAAAAATGTTCAACACTGAAAATAATTTAGCACCAAATCAGCATATTAGAAATAATAATAATAATAATAAAAATAAATAAATATAAATATAAATAAATAAAAAAGTATCATGGTTTCAGCATATTAGAATGAAAGAATTCTGAGAAAAAAAGTATCATGGTTTCCACAAAAATATTAAGCTGCACAACTGTTTTCAACACTGAAAATAATAAGAAATGTTTCTTAAGCGCTAAATCGTTCTTTGTCCTCCTCTCTGCTGTCGAAATCTGATTACACGTTGCCCTTCCACCAGAAATATGCTTATCCCATCTACCCTGCAACATCGCAAACCGCATAATGCTCTCTTAAATCATATCAGCACACTCATCTCAAACCCTTACATTAAAAACCAAGGTGCTTCACGTTTCTCCGATATGAGGACTAGATGACATAAACAGTAAGAAAACCCAGCAAAATGCATTTCTTCCAGCGAAACCGTTGAGGAAGAGCTCTATAAATAGAGCCGTGTTGGAGCGCTCACTGCTGTGGTTATCAGTTATCCTAATTGGCATCAGGGCATCTCGCTCCCATAAAGCTGATGGTTCGGGCCAGCTGTGTGGCCGTCAGCCCTGGAGGGAAAGCTTGCGGGGTGAGGGGGTTTCGGAGGGGAGGACTTGGCGCCCTTCGGGTGGCGCTGATGTTTGGGGACAGGTGGCAGCGAGAGCAGAAGACCCTCTGGCACTCCGGCCTGCTTGTATTCTTAACTCTCCCGCTGAATGATTGTTTAGATTTAATTGGAGAGGATTCGTCGGGCCAGAGAAGTGCACTTTGCATACCTCTCACCACCAAACCTGCTTTTATTAACTGTCAGATACTTACTCAGGTGTTTATATTAAGTCCACTGACTGGCAGGCTCAAAATAGATGGGAGGGGAGGACTGTTCAGACGTGTTGGAGAAGCACTTAACAAAGAAAGAACCTATTTTTGATTAGGCTATATATTTAAAAGCTTCTTTTATAATTAAAAGTAACAACTCAATAGTGTATATAAACTGTGAAATTATTGATCACTTTTTTCATAAACCCTCATGTTCTTATTCTCAGTCTGAGAGACTCCACGACTCTTTTAATAGCTCAGAAAACATACTTAACATTGAAGTATCAGGTTGATGACTTCCTGCACTCATGAGAACTGATTATAAGCATAATTTTAACTTGCTAACATGCATCCAGCGACCGCCGTGAAATATATTATTTTAGTTTGGGGTTTTGGAGACCTCAGATATAAATAAAGAATAATTGCAATGGATTTTCACATGCAAAAAATTGTAGAAGTGTGTGCCTGCCAATTTATGTTTTTTTTTTTTTTTTTTACTAATGTGTTATTTTTTTGTGAGATCAACGAACCCAAATCTGGAGTTCCTGTTGTTACTATAATATATAAAATTGACATTTCACACTTAAACATTTTGATTGGTACATGATAATTACATAATTGGTACATAATTGGAGTCTCTGAGAGTCAATCTCAACAGAACATGTGGGTTAATGTTTAAAAGTATAAGGTCAGTAAGGTTTTTTTTTAAAGAAATTAATATATTCATTCAGCAACGATGTATAAAATTGAGCAAAAGCGACAGTAAAGATATTTATAATATTACAAAAATATTTATTGTAAATACATGCTGTTCTTTTGAACTTTCCATTCATCACATATTCCTGAAGAAACGTTGGTTTCCACAAAAATATTAAGCTGTTTTCAACACTGATGATAAGAAATTTTTCTTGAGCACCAAATCAGCATATTAGAATAATTTCTGAAGGATCATGTGACACTGAAGAGTGGAGTAATGGCTGATAAAAATTCAGCTTTGCCATCACAGGAATAAATGACATTTTCAAACATATTTAAATAGAAAACAGTTATTTTAAATTGTTGTAATATTTCACAATATTACTTTACTGTCTTTTCAGCTTTGATGAGCAAACGAGATTGTACTGTGTATGAACAGAAAAAAAAAACTGTGTATCATCATAAATATACTAATTTGTAGATTATACTCAGTTTGAACATCAACTTAATAACCTCATCAGTTTCTTTGCTGGTGTTCTGTTCTTCTTGTGTGGTTTCCCCTCCCGCTGTCCGCAGTTAAAACATTTTCATTGTTGAGTGTGACATGTAATCAGTAGAAAGCTCAGGCGTTTCTTCAGGTGGCTTTAAGCTCTAATCCCTGCAGCAGAGCTCTCTGACTCAGCACGGCTGTACAGACACTGGAATAAATCCCCTCCTTTGCTTTCCTCTCTCATTCGCACACTTGCTTTATCCTCTTAATGAACAACGAGAGAGCAGCCACTGATTAGAAAAATAAGCCTGTGGGGAATGAAGATTACAAAAGATGATTTTAAATGTATTACTAGTCTAAATATCCATTTAATAAACCCTGCTGCCTTGTTTTAAGCTCGTACTACAGTGTTTCTTTGTTTCAAAACTGCGAACTGTCACTTTAAATGCACTGACTCCTAAATATGTGTAGTTCAGTTGAGATGAGAAAATTGACAATATATATATATACATGTGCAAAGACAAGTCTGTAATCATGAAAAGGTGTAATTTTGTAATGAGCTTCCTTAATGAGTGCTGACTAGGTGTTAAAGAGAAAAACACTCTGCAAATGATTCATTAACAATTTAGAGAGCAGTCGCTCCCATCTTTGTGTCAGCTCAAACACAACACGAGATCGCCATTACTGCCAGTATTGCATTACGGTGGAAACTGAATACATTGAATACATTTTAAAAAAGAGTCCATTATATTTTAAGTGAGTAATCCATTTTGATTACTGCCAGTGCACAGGTTTAAACATCACTCGCTAAAGCTGTTTTGTGTAGGAAAATGTGCATCTTCCTGTTTCTAGAAGTTTCTATTAAATTTCCAACTTCAGCCTTTCACAAATTGTTGGAAAATGCTTTATCTGATGTGAGAAGATTGTTTGGGGGAAATGGGGGTGAAATGCATCAGTAGTAATGTGTAGAAAGATGATCTTGGCTCTGAGGTATGTGTACAGTGATATATTTATGATGACACCTTGACCTCAAGCTCATTTCAACTCATAACGCATCTAAGATTGGGTTTTACTGCCTACAGAGTGTAAAATTAGATCTATCTATCTATCTATCTATCTATCTATCTATCTATCTATCTATCCATCTATACATCTATCTATCCATCTATCTATCTATAGTATCATCTATCAAGTCATATCTAAATGTTAAATATGTATATATTATCCAAAGTAATTATGTGAAAATGTGAAATATATAATATAGAAAATCTATGAAAGTGTCAGCCATTTATATATTCATATTTTATGTTTTTAATAAATAGGTATTATTATATTATACAATTATGTGTATTATTATATGTAATATAATATGAAGCATTTTATAAAATATTATTAAATTATTAAATATAAAATATTTTTAAAATTAAATATAACTTGTATAATGTAAATATGGAAAAATGTATGTGCATATGGCGTAAACCAAACATAAATATATCTTTATATGTATATATAATGAATACATTTCATTTATATATAATGAATACATTTCATTTTCATTAAGTATATATATATATATATGAGATACGTAGTATTATGTTCAAAATATCTTTTCCAAAGTAAATATGGAAAAACTTGTTAACCACAGCTAAAGATACTATTATATTATTACTGATTCTGAACAGTATATTCTTTATTTTTATATAGAAAGGATAATAATTTTTTTTTCTTGCTGTGTGTTTTTCAGGATCCACCAACGTCAGTGTCATTGGGACTAAGAATGGAAGAGATGATCTTCAACTTGGCCGACACACATTTCTTCTTCAACGACTTGGAGGTAAGTCCAGAACTTTCTGAGACTTTGGGGGATTCACGTTTTTTGCGGTCACCGTATCTTTCTTCACCCCCTGTGAAGCTTATTGCAAGTCCTCTAACACGGTGATTACTTCTACAGCTTGCTTTCTTAGCGGCCATATTTAAAACCCAGCCCCAAGATGTGGATAAGTCACAACAGAGTGTATACATTACATTACGAGCACAAGAGCAGTCCATTAAAGTTTAAGCCATAGCATCAACAACCATTTAATAGCAGGGTGCCTATTTCTCACTAACGTCCCTCAGTGGTGAAGTATTACCTCGGAGCCCATGGGACACTATGAATTTTACATGCGCTGTCAGTCTCCCTGGCCTGCGCCCACCACAGGCCCCCTCCCTTCCCTGCCGCCCAGGCCAATTTGTCAGCCTCTAATATTTCTGTACGTGCTCTGACTGTCTGCATGTCATGCTGTGTGCTCTGTGTCTCTGTCCGCTCCGGCCGCAGACTCTCAGTCACGGTCTGAAAGCGGCTGCTCTGCCCGCTCTGCCTGATTCATGTCGGATCAGTGTAAAATCTGCCCCCGGGGGCTGTTACTGAGAGGGTATCTAGGTGTCTGTCTGCCCCGCCTGGTGAGGGGTGAAAACGAGACCGGTAGGGTCACTTCTGCTCGTGATTGGCAGCGCTCCACGTGTTCATAGCAGTGAAGTTCAGTTTGTCCAGATCTGGTGTTGCTCGAGCTAACACTTCATTTAGTGATTTGAACAGATCAGCGACATGGCTTGTTAAAATAGCTTCAGGTCTGAAAATACAGACTGTGAAATAATTCAGCAAACCCACAACCCCTTAAAAGCTTTGTGTTAGAAAAAGACTAAAATTGAAGATGTTATTCACTGGAAATCTATTAAATTAATCAGTTGATTCGGTTCAGACAAAACTGTTCTGAATGATTCGTTCACAAAAAGAATAGATATGGTTCTGTACCATTTTTGATGTGCAAATTTCTAAGACAACTTTGCTGAAAAACCTGTTGTCTGATTGGCAGTCTATACTTTTTTTAGCAAGTAAAAGGCCTTTTAATATAATTCCTATATTATATATTTTTACTGTGAATTTTTTAGATAATGTATTTTTGCTGTGAATTTTTATAAACATTTTTATAAAGTAAATATAACCATAACTATTATATAGCTAGAAATATTTCAAGTTGAACACTTGCTGGACTGAAGCAGCTTAGGTTTACTTGATTATCCATACATCATTTTTTTTAGACAAATCATGTTAACATGTATCAAATATGATACAGGAACGTTTATGTGTTCATTTTTTCAGTCATCAGTGTATTAAATTGCATTTTTTGATTTCCCTGCCCAAAATTAAAACTACAGAACTTAAACATAAAACTAAGCATCTAAAAAAGCGTCTTACTAAGACATATTATTGGAGATAATAGAGTACCAGCTGATATTTTTATTAATTTAATACAAGTAGTCTGGTTTTAAAAGTCATAATTGATTTACATTACAAGCTATCATAACTTCACACTTTCTTACTTTTTGGCCATATAAATATCAGCAGCTGCACCAAATTGTATATTTTTGCTCAGTTTGGGCCTCTGAGTAAAATTGAGGTGGGTTTTTTTTTTTTCTTATTCTTCTTCCTTGAGTATGAGCTCCGTATTCTTACTATGTAATATACAGTATAAGCGATAAAAGCCTGATTTATCAAATATGACACAAAACACACAAACTTGTCTTTTTGCCTAAGTGTTAATTGAACAACCATGGGTAAAAAAATAAAATTTTCTGAATATTATTATTTTATATGTCAGGCTTTACGGGGTTAAACTCACTGATTACAGCTGCAGTGGAAGATTATCAGTGAATAAAAATACAAAAAATGCAGTCCCGCACAAAGCAATCATTTGACTCACATGCACAACTTTTATGATTCTTTGCCTCCTTTTTGAAATCTTCAGTCCAAATTCATTTTAATTGTATGAAAAAGAGCAGCTTGAACATTCTTCAGAATATCTTCTTTTGTGTTCCACTGAAGAATTCAAGTCATACGGGAGGGTGAATAAACGGATAAAAGAATTTTCATTTTTGACTAAACCATGCTTTTAAGTAGCAGACTTTGTGGACCAGATCTAACCAAGCCCACTGAACCCACCCGAGCCCAGACACCGCTGGCGAGCCACTTTCCCTCTTCCCCAGAACCTGACACCACTGACCCATTGATTTTCCTCTGTGTCCTGCTCGTGGCTGACCCCGCGGAGGAGGAAATGTTTTGTTTGATACTTAAGTGTGAGGAGAACTGTTGCGAGCCTGCCAAGTCTCATTAGTCAACGGCCTTGCTCTGCTTTTCCTGCCACGAGAACCAGGGAGAAAGAAAATGTTTGTGCTGCCCGAGACATTCGAGTGACGGGGAGATTCCAGTCGCACTCATCTTGATCAAAGTTAATTGGCAGCAATTGGCTGTTAAATATTTCCGTATGTTTGGCTACACTAAATTGTGCCCGCTACACTTTGTATAATGGATATGCCCTTCCGTCATTTAAAAAAAAATATGGCAGTTTTGTGACAAAGCTTAAATGTGGCTTTTCAAAACATCTGTCCTGTATCTTGATTTCGTTTCATGTGTTTAAACAACTCGCGTATGATTCGGCTGTCGAGGCATCTTGTAAAATGATTGGAATGCACAGTTTTTCCTTTCTACTACATCTCAGCAACGGAATTATTGCATTTCGTTTTGACACTTTAAAGCTAAGGACATTTCTCTTAAAACGACAATTGCATGCAATAGCAGAAAACTTACTTTAAACTGTTACAGAATGTTTTCTTTGAACTAAAGGGGCTGTTTAGAAGGACAGACCAAAATTGTGGAGAACTTCAAGCTGTAAATAATACCACAGCAGATATGAATTTGAGACCTTGAAGAAATGCACATGCTCAGTCTAATTTAGTCAAAGCCATAAAGGGATTTCCCTCTGGCTTTGCACATACAAATGCCTAATGGTGATTGGTGATTGTCAACTGTGTAACTTACACAAATGTGCAAAGAACAGCCGGCGCAGTCCAGAAATACACCATCAGCCTCTCAGCATTCGCTTTGTGCCAAACTCTTACAATGCTCATTTTGGGGAATAAAACAAGACTAAGACTTGCAAATATCACTGTTTAGGGTATAAATCCACATGGATACATTTTCTCGTGGTCACATCCTGTCTGATTAAAACGTCAGGGTGTGTTGGTGAGGCATGGGGTCATGTTGCATTGTGTTGTGTTACATTATTCTGTGTAGTTGATGGGATGTTTTATTTGTTCGCCGTTCCGCCTGCTTTCTTGCACCTGTGTGTGATTGGAGGTTGGTTATATTCTGATAATTACATGATTGTGCATATAGAGGAATGTAATAAAAATGAAAAGCCATGTCGTATTGGTCATAAGGGATGTACTTCACATACACACACACGCATACTACTGTGACCTAGCAGACACATAAAGACGCAGAGGTCTTTGGAAAAAGAGACACTCTGTCTTGTTTTTTTGGCTCACTTAATTATTGATATTGTACAATGACAGAATATATTTCATGCTTGTCAGCAATATGATCCTTGTATTGATTGCAGTATATTGATTCAAATTTCTTCATGAGAGAGGAAGATTTTAGTGGTTATTTTCAGGAACCGCAAGTTTGATACTAAAATAGTGTGTGCAGAATGTCCGGTGACATTTTTATGAATAATTTTATTGAACGGTTAATTAAAAAGTGTGTTGCTGAAAAATATTTGTGTATGTTTAAAATGTAATTATCTTAAAAATCGCTGTGGCCTTTTTAATTTTTGCATTTATAAATGTAAAGGATATTTATGTTGAAAAATCTTCCACTATATTCTGTATTTTGTCATATTTATTTACACGTAGCATTAAGTACACTAGCATTCAAAAGTTTTGGGTCAGTAAAAACTGTTTATGTTTTTGAATAATATGCTCACCAAGGATGTGTTTATTTGAACAAAAATACAGTAAAAACAGTAATATTGTGAAATATTATTACAATTTAAAATAACAGTTTTTTAAATATTTTAAAGTGTATTTTTTTTCTGTGATGCAAAGCTGAATTTTTAGCATCATTACTCCAGTCTTCAGTGTCACATGATCCTTCAGAAATCATTCTAATATGCTGATTTGATGCTCATTTTTTTATTATTATCAATGTTAAAAACAGATGTCCTGCTACAATTATTGAAGAAACCATACTTTTTCCAGGAATTTTTTGATGAAAAAAAAATATATTCAAAAGAACAGCATTTATTTGAAATAGAAATATTTGGTAACATTATAAATGTCTTTACTGCCACTTTTGATCAAATTAATGCACCCTTGATAAATAACAGTAAGTTTCAAAAAAGAAATCATAATGGTCCAAACACTTGCAAAGTAGTGTATATGCATAAAGTATTTTAAATTAATTTAAATAATTTACTTTTTTCTTTGGAAACTTAATATTGACAAATGAATTTGAAACTAAAATAAACCCATTAAAAATCCTTTAATTCGTTTAAATATTTAATTGTTTTTATGAGAAATCAAGGCACAAGAAATAGCATTTTACAGGAGAAATCACACATTTAATATGAGTATAGAAATGCACAGAGGTTTAGTTGGCATGCTTCTCTTTGGTTATACCACAACTGGTTATACCATAATTCTTGTATGCTATTACCCCAGTTTGTGTGATATGCTGCGTGCAGTACCTGAGTTTGAGGATGTGTTGGGGATGAAAGCATTCTTGTGTGTTGGGTGAGAGGTGGAGTGCGGGTTGGTGTGTGGGAATGTGCGTCTCTGGAGGCCCGGCCGTGCTCCCTCTCAGTGGGGAAGGGCCACGGCTCGCCGGGAGAGAAAACAACACAGAGCCGTCTGCGGGACAGAGTTCTCCTCCCTGGCTCTGCAGAAGTGGGAACGGTTTCAATTATCCCCGGCCGTACCTCCACAGACGCATACCTGAGGTCAACCCTGTGACATTGCAAACGGGACGTTTTTATCACCTCCAGGATGAAGGGCCTTCACTTATCAGTTTAAAACTGGGATTGAGTAGAGGTGTGACTTTTTTTATAATTGCATTTTTTGTGACAGTGTTTTAGTCTAACATCTTTCCAGTGCAATTCACCTATCTTAGTTTGCAGTTTTCCTCTCGGTTATTTAGGTAGATAGCTTTGTTATTTAATATACAGTATTTCTGGCCAATACCACAAGCAAATGTTCCATCAAAATTCCTCGAGCTCCCTGGACCAAACCAAAATAGAGGAGTGACTCTTTTGAAAGTGAAATAAGTTATTATCATAACTTTCCCTGCGCGTGTTGTGTATTCGGGAACGCGATTGACTTAATTGATTTAATGTGTTTTTACGTCTAGACGCAGGTAGTGTCTTTTGGCTGTCAGGGCTTCAGAGGTCCCCAGGCAGGAGCCCTGATGTGTTTTGGAATGACTAAAAAGAGAACGGAGAGCTTTTAAAGTCTTCTCTCAGCATCGGCCCCTCTCTTACCCAGCAGCCCACAGTAATGGGGCCTAAAAGCAATAAGGGTTGTGCGTTTGTGGAAAATGTAGTGTTACAAACAATGTGGTGACAAATGATGGTTTGCTCATCCTTATGCAGTTTTTTGGATTGAAGCAGCATTGTGTTTTAAATTAAGATCCAAAATTTAGACAATATGTGAAAAATGTATTATGTGGTTTGCTGAGATAATCGTCAAACCGTTAATAAGAGCAGGTGTTTGCTTTTCTTCCAATTTGGACGGACTTTTGTTTTAACTGGCGTCACACCTATAAGGTAGAAATGTAGTGGAACATTTGGCCCTTGGATGTGTGTGTTGAGACCGTGTTTGAACAAATTCGAACCATATTTTCCGTTATCTTCTCTGCATCATACTCACTTTACTTGAGTTAACTTAACTTGAAGATCTGGGGCCGGATTCATGAAATATACTTAATAATGAAATTCTTCTTAACTGCTTTTCTTATTCTTTATGAGTAGAGTTAAGAATATTTAGTATCGTATCATATCGTATCGTAACGCAATACATTTCTTTCTTAAGAAGATTTTCATGAATCCAGCCTCTGCTCTTTTCCATCTTCATATGCCAGAGTGCGAAAAGCCTCGGTTTTAGGAAGGTCACGCTTCCAGAGAGCTTTGTTTTACTCGGCTGTTTGAATTCCATGACTGTTCAAGCACAAACTGTGGATTGGAATGAAGTGGGTCTGAAGAACTCTCTTTGTTCTCCATATCCTGTGTCCGACCCACAGGTAAGCTGCACCCTCCCTCTTTCCCCTCTACCTCTCTCACCCTTCACGTGGGCCAACTGTGGTGGGAAAGTGAAGGGGGGGGAAAACACTGGGGTCATGAACCCCCCTCACAGACGGGGGGATGACAGACCCTGCCCATGGAGTGGCAGCATTGAGAACCTGCGAACCATGGATTGGGCTTTTTCACATGGACTTAGCTTGTAGGCTTGGAGGAATGTTGTGATGATTGCTGTAATCACTCACACTGTGCCTTTGTTACCTGGGACACTCACCTGTGTGGGGAGCCAGTTCCTTCTCCAGACTAAGCTTTAGCAGAGTTTAGGGTCTGGCCCAAAGGCACGGCCAGGGATGAAATCTCCTGAGCTGAGAGAGAAAGAGAGGGGGGAAAAAAGAGAAACGGTGGTAGCCAGGGAGAGTAATGCAATACGGATGTTTCCAGCTCGGGACGAGAGGGAAAGTGAGGTTTGTAGTTTTAAATAATCATTTTCTTTTTTGACATTCTGCAGCAGTCGCTTCTGTGCAGTCGGCAGCAAAGCCCTTCCTCTGGCCAACAGGAAGAATCAGCCAGTCCGGCCTGATTGCTTAATGACAGATGCCAGCCGAACAAAGGAGGCTCTGATAGCTCGCATAAATGAAAAGGTTTTTCTAGGCCTGGATAGTCAGAGGAGGAACTGAAAGGAAAATGAGAGCGAGTGAATGGAAATAGAGAAGAGCTGATTTCAAGGTGTTTATTTTGTAGTTTTTTAGGCTTCTCTTGCAGTTTCCCACAGTTTTTCCCACACATTTACACATTTATTTCTTTTACCGGGACCTTCGGATAGTTTAACGAATGAGAAGGGATCAAAAAATTGATGAATTAAACAGAGACAACGTGTTTGTGTAAGACGTAATTATGTACGGATTGCAGAGGAGAATCTTTACACAGCCTACAGTAGGAACATCTGGTGTTAGTTAGCAGCGATTGTAGGTTTGTAAGAACCACTGCTTGGTGAACAAGGAGAAGTACAATAAAAGAAAAGACAACCTCATTGCCATCTCAGTTTTTCCTATATATTCATTTATTCATAAGCACATAACAAATATATAAATATATAATTAAAAATGTAAATACAAATATATTTTTACATTTTTTATTTTTTGGTGCATAATATCATGGTTGTATCACAAATTCACAAATCCTTAAAAAAAGAATAAGATTGTTGCATAATCTTTTTAATTGTTTTTATGGGAAAACTGTGTCACTACTTATTAATATTTGAAAAAGAAATTATTATGAAAAAATCTCAAATCATTAAAACAATGAGATATGAGATTATTGCATGTTATTATTTTTTTAGAGGTGTGTGTGTGTGAATATAAATATAATATATACAAAATCATATTAAAAAAAACTGTTTTAAACTACATTGAACTCTTTTATTTATCATTGACCCCATTATCTCAATTGATTTTTTACCACCAGCTCAGTCATGCTGTAGTTTATACAATATTTATATTACCTCACCCTTTCAACATAACACCTTGAAGATACCGTCAGCCACCCTTGAAGATCAACCACATGCTGTATTTAACCACTTAAAGCTGGCCCATCCTCGGTCATTAGGCTTAACGGTGTTAACGAGTGCTTAAGAAGCTGCCCTAATGAGTCTCATGAGTTACTGTAAGACATTAGGACCGGGCAGCTCCATTAGGGTCCGGGTGCAGCTACCAGAGAGGCAGTCAAGTGGTTTATGTGGGCTCCAGCTGTGTGCAGTAATTGCTAGAGGTTGTGCATTCTTTCTCTGCCCTCACTTTCATCCCGGAGGTCTGGAAGCCCACAACACGACTGTTAATTGTGTGTCATAATAACCAGCGAATTAAAAGGCAATGTAAACATGCGGTGATTCCGTCAAATGGAGATGGTAACGTGTTAAGAGACCTAGGCAGCTGCACGCACTCGGAACGGGGGTGGTACTTCTGGAATGTGTTTTTGCATGACAGTTTTTATAGTTTGGATTTTTTTCGAAATCATACTTCGGTTAGAAATATTTCAATATATTTTATTTATCTGAAATGGCGCATTTGTCATCATAACCGTTAATACTCAAGATTAAACGTTGCGACGGAGGCCCCAGCTTTCTGTAATGATTTTGGCCTGTCCAAAGGTCCTCTCTGGAAAACAAATTGGTACTTCAGAAGTATTACAGATCCATCGCTGTCTATCTAGAAACAGATTACACAAATAGCTTGGGGTGTTCCTGAGCCACGGCTGCAATTGGCAGTCCATCTTTTGGCCCCGCAACACTCGAGTTCTCCATGTGAGGTCACCCCGACTCCCCCCTCACAAACGCCCCTGCCTCCAGCCCCCCTCCCCCTTATCTGAGCCTGTGGAGTCCTGGAGAGGAGGAGCAGGGCACCGGGTCAAAGTCTTTTCCTCTTTGGATCTCGAGGCTTGCTGGGAGAGGCTTGGCGAGAGAATGGCTGCATTAGAGTAGGGGTTGGGGGTCAAGATTTTAATTCTGTTAAAGAACAGCTGGTTTGAGTTTCTCTTCACGTCGCTCTCCCCTCCCTCTCCCCACAAATCCAGAGAGATGAAAAATTTGTTCAGAGGGGAACCAGTAAAATAAAAAAGGTTTACGGTCTAAAGCGCTTACCCCTACCCTGCTGTAGCATTAGACAGGAATGCAATAACGTCAGCATTTGGCCAGGTTCGGATTGAGTTAAAACAAGGAAGTCCTTTTTGTATTTTTGTGTCTTAGCAGCCTGTTGAAACTTAATTAAAAGGCTTAAAGTTCTGGAAAGGAAATTCGAAAGAATGGCTAAAAGGAAATACCCCCTTCTAAAATTCAACTACCATGTAAATTGTTAGATTAAACTTGAAATATGAATGGAGGTTTAACAGAAGAACTGGCAGTGTCAACCAATTTTTCTTTTTACTTCATTGGATGAGGTTTAATTCATAATTATAAATTACATATATATAAAGTTTGTACATGTGTATATTTTGTATATTTATAATTAGAAATTAAACTCCATATATTTTTTAAACATTAAGTTTACACAGAGGTTTAATTTATTATAATTATAATTAATATGACTGTATTTAATCTATTATAGATATAGATAGATAGATACTATTTATACATTTATATAGTGAGGTTTAATTCATAAGTATACATTTTTTTTTTAATTGTACATTATACTTCACTCTATATATTTATATATAGTGTTTTGATTTTCTTGTTTATATTTAATATATATTTTATTTAATAATTTTTGTAATAATATATTTAATATATATCTAATTTGTGGTTTAAATAACATTTTAAGTTTATTTTTTATATTATTATTCTTTTATTTTATTATTATTTTTATCTGTTTATTTATTTTCTTGCAGATGATTTTTGGAACACACAAGCTGCCAACCCTGTCTTTCCAAAAAAACAATTTTTTTTTTTTTTTGAATGCTCATGCCCTGCTCACTAACATCTCGAGCTCTTGCAAGGGGAGGGGGGAGAGAATGACTATAAATGGAAAACTAATAACAGATTTTCAGTCTGCTTTCTCCAAAAAGCTGGCCTCAGGCTGTGTTGGTGTGTGGCTCGGCAGCAATCAGAGGGCATAATTTCATTGGCGGTTAGCATCAGGTTCAATTTTTCTAGTAAGTTACATTTACCAGAAAGTCTGGTTTGTGTTACTGTGTACACTGGCTGAATCAGCTCTGAGCTGTAGAATCATTCAGCCTCTCCAAGAAGTGGAGACCCTAAAGGGGGCACAGACGCTCTCATTATCCCACAGCTATCTCTGTGTTCAGGCACCGGACTCTGGTCTAGCAGACCTAACACGGAGAGGACGTTTCTACCTTCCCGTAGTCTACCGATACCAACTTTACGTACCAGCAGATGTGTATATCAAGAGATCCCCCTAGTGGTAGTGGCCAAATGGGTCGGATCCCCGGTCCCCTGATGATGGTGTTTATTTTTATTAAGATTTAGCAGGTGGGGGGTTAGAGGCTGGAAGTGGTTGAAGGTTGATTTGAGCTTTCGGGAGAGAGCTTAGCCTTCAATTGGGAATTCCACAGTTGTTGACATTATTCACTTCATGGATTCAAGCTCCCAAATCGCAACCAATTTTGCACATGAAAACCATTAATCAAATTGGTATATTTTAATTCCAACCAGCTCACCATGGCCGCCCTTTTTTTTTTTTGCTTGTTTCCAGGAGTGTGATCAGGTCCATATTGACGACGTGTCATCGGACGACAACGGGCAGGATCTAAGGTAAAGCTAGCACCATACTAGCCCTTTCACAGTTCACTCTAACTGAAGTCAAGCTCAAAAGCCATTCTCTCTTTTTTCCTCCTCTCTGTTTAGTACATATAATTTTAGCACAGACGGATTCCACGCTGCTGCCACTAGTGCCAACCTGTGTCTGGCCACCGGCGTGCGAGGAGGTGTGGACTGGATGAGAAAGCTGGCCTTCCGCTACAGACGAGTAAAAGAAATTTACACCACCTATAAAAATAACGTCGGAGGTAATCCCCCAATAAACTGCTTTGCTAAAATTGCTGGGGAAGAGGGGTGGTGTGTCAACAAAAGCACTCATAAGTTTCTCAAATAATCCCTTATGCAGAAACCACTTGGTCTGGGTAAATTTCGAAATTCCTCAAAGTATTCGTGGGACGGTCCAACTCAAACAATGTTTCTGTTCATTTCAGGTCTGCTTGGCCCAGCCAAAAGGGAAGCCTGGTTGCAATTGCGAGCAGAAATTGAAGCCCTGACCGACTCCTGGTTAACACTGGCACTGAAAGCACTAACATTAATCCACTCAAGGTAGGCCTTAGCACGAGCGAATTATATAGAGCCCATCTCTGATACACATAAATCAGCGAGAGGCATGAATAACGGTGTGCTTTATGCCCCAATACCTCAAAGAGCACTGTATTGTTTTTGAAAAACACCATTTTAAGTGACAACAATTAAAGATCCATTAATCATGGAGCGTTCTGGATGACAAATGACGCTCCTGGTTAGCCTTGTCCTCCCTTGTGCGATTTAACTTGACGTAATTTGCCTTTCAATTACAGATCAAACTGTGTGAACATCTTAGTGACCACAACACAGCTCATACCTGCCCTCGCCAAGGTCCTCCTCTACGGACTGGGAGTAGTATTTCCAATTGAAAATATTTATAGCGCCACGAAAATAGGTAAGTGTGAGCTCAGTATTAACTACCTGTGTGTATGAATTGACTCTATTGGAGTGTGGCTGTAATTATGACAATATTACGTGTAAACAGCGTGAGACACATGGCGTGTGATTGGGTTAGGTTGCAGAAGTGGCGGACACACGAGAGGGTTGATGTTCAGGAAGAGGTCTAATCAGGCTGGGATTATTTTCTTGGAGCTCAGCCTGAACTGGGCCTCTCCTTTTCAGGTCTACATATGAAACCACTTCGGCAAATTTATGTCATTCCACTTTGACATTTTTTTCTTCTTCTCGGCCTCTCCGCTTTTTTGAATGCAAAATAAACACCGACCTGTACTTTCATACTTTCGTTCGCGCGAAGCTCAGCGCCTCCCTCGCTGCGGCATTTGCATGTGAGGTTGATTTAGCTTGTTAAACTCCATTTGTCCCACGTTGTGGGAGGAATAAGGCACACTTAATGCTTTTCAGACTACTTTTATCTGAGCATCGATCTTATCGTATCTCCAAGCCAAGGCAAAGTGTTTATACTGCGTAATTTTGTGTAACTTATTGCGTATTTAAAGAGCCCCTCACCGGGGCTGGATCTTGGATGTGGCTTCCTTGCTTTCTGCAGCAACCTAAACCAGTTTCTTTTCTCCCCAGGAAAAGAGAGCTGCTTCGAGAGAGTAATCCAGAGGTTCGGAAGGAAAGTTGTTTATGTGGTGGTGGGGGACGGTGTGGAGGAGGAGACAGGGTCGAAAAAGGTATGAAGATGCCTAGAACTCTATAGCACTTTTCCTTTAAACCTTCAATTTCTTCAGTCCATTCCCTGAAAATGTCATTGGACCAGTGAGAGAATGATTCTCACATTGTAATCAGCTCAATTCCCCTGACAGCTCGAATGTAAAAGGAGGCAAGATGACATAATTACACGTCCCTGCATGTGACTGTGCCGTTTCACCGTGTGTAATGCTAGACAAGTCCTCTCAGGCATGTTAGAGGGGCCGGTTCATAAATATAACATGCGTTTAAGACGCTTAAATCATTGTTAGATAAGTCGAGGATATTCAGAAGAACATTAGGAGTGTTGTTTTCCCGTCTCTTGTTGTTCAAACCAGAAGATTTATGTTACCTGCCACCTGTGTATTCAGAACATCCGCCAAGTTTTCCAAAGCTGTAAGCCACAAAACCTGAAACTATTCATTGTGTAATTAATTATCAAAGCTGCTTGTTGTTCAGGCAGGTTCCAAACAGACGAAAACATGTTGGTGTGATTATTATATTGTGCCAAGTGATTCGTTCCATGTTGTCAGTTAATCATGCAAGGAATGTGAATGTAGGAAGTTTAAGCTTTACATGTCAGTCCCCATTTCCTCTGAAACAAAGTGTTTAGACGTAGCGCAGGGGATTTTAATAAGTCCTTGGCACTTGAGAAACCCGGCTTGATATAAAATGCCACAGTTTTGTCAGATACAACACTAGTGTCAAGGGTGACTTTGTATGAAACCACCAAAGCAAAGTTAAACCTTTGTATACTTTTGTTTTTTCCATCGTATCCCAGAAACAATTCCCCTCTAGTTAATAACTCGACCGAGGCAAAAGGAGATACCATCTCTGGCTTTTAAAGTTAAAAGCAAAGACAATTTACAAAACAAAAGAAAAGAGTCTTTTAAGGGTCAGTGCAAGCTTCTCTAAGCGGAACATATGCCTGAGAGAGGCTATACCTTTGATAAGACTCAGTAATGGTTTGTGTGTGGACGACTCTGGGCTGACAAGCTTCTTTCATTCTGGCAGAATCATATTTCCTTGTGGCCTCTCCCAGGAACAATGCCTCATTTGCAATGTTGTGTTCGGATAGTGCATTTAATAGTTATTTCCCTCCTTTATGTTTCCTGAGGTACTAGTAGTAAACCATTTTGCTGTGTTTTCTAATGGGGCCTTCGTTGTTTTATATATTTTAAATATTTTATTATATTTTTCCAACAATATTAAAATATATTCTTACAATTTTTTACAACTATTCAAATTAAATGGAAAAAAAACTAATTTCTCTAAATTCCCTCACTGCTTGTTAATATTTGAACAACATCTACCCGCCAAATCATCCTGCAGAAAGAAAAAAACGAACAAGAAGTAAAGAGGACCCCTGAAGAACCTCATGACTATGTGTCAAGGTCCATAAGTTAATAACCTGAAGTTATGAAACGATTTTAAGAAACTTATTAAAGTTTAAACTTTAAAACTTTAATAAGTTTCTTAAAATCTTTTCGTGACCAAGTTCAGGTTATACAATATCATGTGAGCTGACTCCCCAAAAATGAAATCATATGTTATGAATGAATAATTAATGTTATTTATTATTATTAGAAAGGCTTTTTATCTTGAAAAACATTTTCAAAAACCTTTTTGATATTATTAAAAAAGATTAAGATACACGTGTACATGTATATTCAAAGTGTAGGAAAAAATGTGGTTTTAATTGAATATGGTTTTAACATGACATTTTGTCATTAAATTGAAAATGGTCTAAACTTTTTTTTTTTGCAAGTGTTTTGTTTTTCTTTTTAAACCAACATGAACACAACGAGTACATTTGTTTTGTTTTTAAGTAGATATACGTCCTTTATTTTCAACTAGATTTATTTCCTTTATTTTCATGTCATTGAGCTAACTGTCAAAATGTGATATTTTTTTATTATTAATTTCTTAAATGATATTTACTGAGTGATCTCATTGGTTCAGTGGTTGTAGTTTGTAAGGCCTTCCTCTTCTCAAGTCTCGTGTGATGTTACGGGCCATCGAGGCTGTTCAGACGGCACTCACGGGCGTGATTGTTGTTCTAAGTGAAGTGTTCATTGCAGGTTTTGTGTTTCTTTATTTTCTCTTTCACCCCCAAACACTCTCTCTCCCTGTGTCTTTCTAGCACAACATGCCTTTCTGGAGGATCTCTAGTCACTCTGACCTCATGGCTCTACATCATGCTCTGGACCTGGAGTACTTGTAGCACTGTGACGGCCCTGTCGCTCTGTCCCAGGCCGTGCGGGGGCCCTGCAGACCCATACCCAGCACCGTCAGCCTGCTGCGTCGCCCGATCCTCTGCGTTCCGACAGCACCAGACCAAAAACAAAATCGTTCACACACATAACGTAGAGAGAGAGCAACACGCTCAGCGTGTTGACACATGGCCGCAATTCGTCTTAACCCTAAACCTTTTTCGAAGTGGAGGAGAGTGAATTTATGGCTCTGCAGCTGCTGGCCCTGGTTACTGTGAATTGGCTTTTTTTCCGAAGCCATCAAAATGTTTTACAGCCCTGTGTACGCAGGGGACTCGGCAAGGGTTCACACCTGTGACAAAAACTGAGCTACCGATGCCTTTGGAACTCAGCAGGACTCCGATCCCACTGCGACTTGGTGTAATGCTTTGTCTCTTTATGTCTCAACCGATGGTACAAAGACAGTGGGGGACAACCCCTTCGCTTTCCTCGTTTCGCCAGACCTGTTGCCCTGGATGTCCTACGCTTCTTATTTATAAACTTCGAGAGACTTTGTGGAGCGGCACTGGCCCCAAAAAAAGAAACTTGTGCCTTTTCGCATTACAACGTACTTTGATTCCACTACACCAAGAAGTTTAAGGAGAAAAAAAAAGGATTTTCTAAGTAATTTAAGGAAAAAAAAATTTACGAAACATTATTTACATTGCAGAGACAATCGTGTACATACATTTTTTTGTGTGTGTGTGTAAATTTGTAATCACTGGACTATTCCTTCCTATATATTGATTAAGGTACATGCTGTGGAAAGCCGTTTCATGGAAGTACGTACGTAAAGGCGTTGGCGCAGTAGCTCGTGCAAAGCCTGAAAGTGTTGACGTGTTCGAGGTTTCATTCAATAAATAAATGTAGATAAGGATTTTTTTGGTGATAATTGTTTTGTCATGACCAAAAGCATGGATGTCAAGTGTCAATAATTTCGTATTTTTCTTCAGTGATGTTTTGTTTCCTCCTTTGTAAGCTTCTGCTCCTCAAAGGTGGTGAGAACTTGTGAGTCCATGTGGAGACTTACTCTCTTTCAGTCAGGATTTCATAGCGAATTCAATCCCAATGGTATGGAACTCAGCAGGACTCCGATCCCACTGCGACTTGGTGTAATGCTTTGTCTCTTTATGTCTCAACCGATGGTACAAAGACAGTGGGGCACAACCCCTTCGTTTTCCTCATTTCGCCCTGGATGTCCTACACTTCTTATTTATAATCTTCGAGAGACTTTGTAGAGCGGCACCGGCACCGGCCCTGAAAAAGAGACTTGTGCCTTTTTGCATTACAAAGTACTTTGATTCCACTACACTAAGTAGTTGATGGAGGAAAAAATGGATTTTCGAAATAATTTAAAGAAAAAAATTTAACGAAACGTTATTTACATTGCAGAGACAATCGTGTACAGACTTTTTTTTGTGTGTGTAAATTTGTAATCACTGGACTATTCCTTCCTATATTGATTAAGGTACATGCTGTGGAAAGCCGTTTCATGGAAGTACGTACGTAAAGGCGTTGGCGCAGTAGCTCGTGCAAAGTCTGAAAGTGTTGACGTGTTCGAGGTTTCATTCAATAAATAAATGTAGATAAGGATTTTTTTTGGTGATAATTGTTTTGTCATGACCAAAAGCATGGATGTCAAGTGTCAATAATTTCGTATTTTTCTTCAGTGATGTTTTGTTTCCTCCTTTGTAAGCTTCTGCTCCTCAAAGGTGGTGAGAACTTGCAGAGTCCATGTAGAGACTTTCTCCACGATGAAATGTGACTCTTTCAGTCAGGATTTCAAAGTGAATTAAATCCCAATGGTAGCTCAAACTCTAAGGAAGAACATAAGCAGCATAATAAGAATAATAATCTTCTGAATGTCAAGCTTCAAACTGAGTGTAAATGTCTGTATCCCCAGTACTATCTCCTGCTCAAGCTGGACATTGAACCTCAGCGTCCGCGACGGGCATTTAAGCTTAAATAGGTTTTATTATCTTTTGTAACGGCGCTAAAGCAGAAAGTCTTGTACAGCAAGTGTAATTTTGTATGAAGTAGTCTTTTTATTTTGATTGTGTCCACTTGGAAATCGCTGTAGTTGGATTTTCATGATGTATATTGGTAGTTCTAAGGTAACTGTGGACTGGAAACTCTAGCTCTTAGACTTTAAGAAAGAAAGCCACTACTCACTCACACCTACACACACACACACTCACAATGGAGTTGCGAACATGTGCTATTGACTGTGAATTTCCCCAGCTAACTCAATCTGTTTTTAATTTTCCCTCCCGGCACATGATGATGTTCGGCTCCTGCAGGTGAGGTCGTCTTCTCTGGCCTAGTTTTTCTCACCACATTTACAATTTCACCCCTCTTATTGCATCGCCCGCCACCCCCCCATACCGGGGAATCACATTTTGCTGCTAGATCACGGTAACAGTAGATGTTTTCTAGATGTAACACACTTTTTTTTTTTTTTTAAATAAATGATGCAATCATAATGCAAACTGGAAATAATTTACAATGTGTGGGCCTCATTGTGAAACAGTTTGTTGTGTCTGCAAAAAGATGTGTACAGATGTTTTTGACATTTATTATTTGGTTGTGTTTAAATTAATAAAAACTGATTTGTGAACTGTTACACATATTTTCCCCTTTTTTGCAAGTGATTGAAATGGTGGCTCTGCAATTTTCTGCCTCGGAGTTTGTATTTATTGACTGTTTGGTCTTGCGATCAAATGCCCCCAAAATTGTTTCGGAATGGCAGTTTTCTGCAACTGATGAATGTCCAGAGATCATTATATTAACATTTTATATATATATATAGACTGTATGTATGTCTGTCTGTCTGTCTGTCTAAAAATAGTTTCCTCACTAATTTACCCAGCTTCAGTTTTGTTGTTTTATTCACATAGATTAGATTATTTACCATTTATGTATTACATTCTATGTGTTTCAGTCACCCCTAAAAAAATTGTTTAAAAAAAATCACTTTATACTTCTATTCCAGTAATGCCTTGACAAACAGCACTAGAGTGATTTACTGCTTTAGCCCAGACACCGATTTCATGCAGATTCACACAGAAAGAGCCACTCCTGGTGCATCGTAAGTGAACTAATATTGTATTACATACATATCAAACATTAAAAACTCGTTCCGCATGAGTTACTTTACAACCGGAGGGTCTATTAAAAGGCCCTTGTTCCCCACAGATGCGGTAGCTAATGTGTTTCAAGCTGAGGGAGTTCACTCCGTCTTTACACTGCTGACAAGGGAGAGCGAGAGTGTTCTAATAAAGGACTTGAAATCCACATTCCTCCCTCTTTCCTCCAACAGTAACATTATGAAACTACATAAGTCAGTGGGGCCTGTCATTTTACTGCCATCGTCTTTAATTATGATGTTTGCCTTTGGGAGAAGAAAAACATATTTGAAGTTATTGTTACCTCTTTTCATGGTGGGATTTAGACAGGCCGATTTACTGCTCAGAGTAAAGACTTACTTAAATTCTCCTGGGGAGCAAATGACCTGCCATTACAGCTGCCTAGCTGCTTATACTTGGCCTTTTGGTTTGTATGTTTTTGTTTTGTTTGTTTCATGAGGGGTGAAAAAGGTGAGACAGTTACAGATCCAAGGATTTTTATATGATTTAATGATTTTAAGGTACACTCAATTAGTTTCACTGGCTCTTATTCGTTTCTCATTAAAACAAAACTTGGCTAAAGGAATATGAGGCCAGGGTGAAAGATACTGAATTATCCCAATGCTTTCTCGTTATGTTGATAATAAAATAAAATAATATAAATTAATAAGGAGAGCCAAATTGCAGAAACTGTTAAAACTTGGCATTTTAACACCAGTGTCAGGTAAGATACCTGTATTTGTCTCATAAGCAGCCACTTCTTGTGTAAAGTTAATTAAGGTTTTTTTACAGAGGTGGGAGTGTCTGTTTTCTAGATGTGGACGTTACAGAAGGCCATGTGATGCGTTTGCGTCACATAGTTATTATGAGGAGAAGAACCAGGTATGCTAGAGAATTTTGTCCTTTTTAAAGTCACATCTTCTGATATTACATCCTGTTTTTGGTTTGTTTAGATGTCTTTGGTCCATGTTGTGTTCATATATCAGCCAAACCACACCAGAGTTCATTTGGGAGCAAACTGAGACCCCTTAAAAAGTTGGTCTCGGTCCTCATATTTGGTGCGAACCAAGGTTTAGAGTTCAGCATTCACACTTATTCAAATGAACCACACAAACAGAACAATCGCGCCAGTGTTTGTTTCTCTGCCAAGTGTAGACATGCCCTTTTGGAACAGCAGCCTATAGCTGCGTTTTCATTACCCTTCAAATTGCGCAAATTGAAACTGCGCATTGAAAATACACCAAATGGAAACACATCAATTTCACAAAAACTCCCATATATCGCAAAAATATATTAACGCTCACATGAGGTGGTTTTCAGGCAATTCAAAAATAATTATTTCACAAAACTGCAATGGAAATTTTACAGGTCACCTGGCATACGTAAAAGTCACATGATCATTCTTTAATGCACTATAACCTCCAATAAACACCTCATACGTGGCTGGCTACTCTCAATTATAAGGGGCTTTCCATGACATTAATGCTTAGATAACCCTTTATTTACACTACACACATCTGCAGCGCATTACCGCTCTGTTGCGACCACTCTAGTCAATGCTTGTGTTTATACCGTGGCACGTTTCAGAAGCGTCCCAGAAGCAGCTCTCTGCACTGTTTCGCTAAAGATACACACCTACATCTCCTTCGATTAAAAATAATGACTAGTGCGGTGGCAGCTATATAAGTAAACCTTCCAACATCCATCATCATAACTTATTGCGAGAGGAAAAATTTCCGTTTTAGTTGCATACCATTTGTTAAGAGAAACGCTGGCATTTTGCAATAGTTATTTTATTGAGGTTTATAAAATATCGCAAATGTTTTGTGCAAATCTGTAATGGAAATGCAGCTCATGATGCCTACAGAAGAAGCTCACTAGGTTTGGAACAGAATAAGTATCATGAAGAGGTCATTCCATTTTTACGCCAAACCGAGTGTTCAGATGCCTTGTCGTTGTACTCCTGTTTACAGTCTATGAGGACCTTGGCTCCAATCCATTAATCTATCACATTATACTGCATAGATTTTTTGAGTTATGTGCAATTTATGATATCGGCCTTGTTAAAGTGTCTCTCCAATTGGCTCAATGAACGTATCTTTGATTTATTAATAATTCTAAGAGGATGTTCTTTAGGGCGACACCAAAGCAGTGCCTTGTGAGTTGTGTCCTCCAAACCCTCCGTTGTGTAAACATCGCAGCCTATCACAAGGGCCGGTGCTGGTTTTATAGCAGCAGAGGGTTGGCCCCAGTCATTAAGCTGGGAGTTGTTAGTCATATTTGCGAGAGAGCTCGACATTGGCTTTCCGTTCTCCCGTTCGCAACCTCCACCTGCACTTGCGGTCGAACTGCATGCTCAGTGCTCTTTTGTAGGCCCACCAAGCAGTGAGTGGCAGTGAGTTATATGGACGGCTCAGGGCTCGTTTTGGCAGTGCAGAGCTGATGACTCTGGCTTCCCCTGCTTTGAGATGTGAGCTTCTGTATCTCCCGGGACTTAATTTGGCCAGTGAGCCGCGCTCAGACCTCCCGGTCTGGTGTTAATTGGTCAGACTTTCTCCCATTATGGCTCAGATTCGCTCCAAGCCCTTTCTTGGCTGGCCCGCGTTCCAACCTCTCTGTGAGTTTAATAAACTTTATGTCGTCCGGTTAATAAAACAGCATTGTGTCCCGCCTTGGCTTGTTTTTCCTCGATAAGTCATGGGATTTTTCCTCTCTCACTCACCCTCTCCCTTTCTCTCTCTCTCTCTCTCCGCGGGCGATTTCAGAAAAATGCCTCGGAGGCTAAAATACTCTCCGTGTGAAGTGAATCATGGATCTTTTACTCTCTCTATAAAAATTGATCTCCTCCTACTGCCTGATTCTTCTATTGTGTCAAGCTCATTGGGTACCACAGTAAAGCATTATAGAAAGTCAACTTTACATTCGTAAAAAAATTCTTTTTCTTCTAGGATTCCAGTGAAGAGGGAGGGTACTTTTCTTTCTCTTCTGCTTGAGTTTGTTGAATGATGTTTGAGCAGTGCTGACTCTCTTATACTGGTGAATGTGGACTGATGTCACTGACAGACAGATGACAGATACACCACACTTACTCTGGCTTCAGCTGAGGTAATGTGCTCTTGAAGGGGTCAATGATGGTTTTCCATGTTTATATACCTTTTATAAATGTTGTTTATGATGTTTATTTTTTAAACAACAGGTTTCAAAAAAGTACCACCCTGACAAGTTGTTTACATATATTCCACAAGGAATAATAATAATAATAATAATAATGGAATTTGCATAAATTTCCCTGTTTACAAACCCTTGTTTCTTAATATCATGGGTTGTCTCCTTATAAAATGTCTGTTCCTGTTTGTTTCCCAGCATGCTTTGCTCATTTGAGTTCTTCTCCACAATGACTATATGATGTTGGGATCTATCTTTGGCTCTCAGGGTGATAGATGAATGCATACACAACTGTCACAAAAGACTGGAAACCAACAAAATTAAGAAATAAGGTATGTAAACAGTTTAATTTGGCAATAAAGCTAAGTTGTTTTGTGTAGCTAATATGCTGTGTGTAGTATATGTTTTATGGCTTTTTGCATGACTGGTTTGAAATATAAAATGCAACATATTTTCTAGGGCTGGGTTTTGACACAAATTTCACAATTTGATTCGATTCTCATTCACAAGCTTGCGATTCGATTCGATTCGATTACCGATTCGATTCAATATCAATTATTTTGGGAGATATATCAGGTACAGTACATGCCAAATTTTCTCAAGGAAAAAAAAATCTAATGCTGTAAAATATACATGAGAGTCTAATATTGAAGGTTAAAATTGACTGATTTGTAGGCTATACAACTGCTAAAATTACACTTAATGAAGTTTTTAAAATACTAAAGTTACAATTACATAATATTTCTACTTCAGTTCGTTTTTTTTAAAATAGGCTATAAACATTTAAATGGTGGCTGTCATAAAAACTTGGATTTATTCAAACATAAATTAAACGTTGAAGAACAGTAAAACGTATAATGAATTGTTATATGGTGCATATATTTAGCAAAATGCCCCTCTGCAGTTTATTTTTATCTCAATAATGAGTTTATGGTCACCGAATGTGTTTTTTCTGAGGTAAATGTAACGTTATGTGACATAGGCTATTGTTTACGAGCCATTATATTGACATCTTTGCACGGCTAAAACACTGATTGAGCGTTACATAAGACAGGATATGGCTTTTTAAGACGATCAGTTCACGTGCGCCTCGCTCCGCCGCTTCTGTTCAACTGAGGTGCCCCAGCGATCTGTCACTCCACATTAAACAGCGCCAAAATGGTGTTTATTGTTTAAATACTGCAATACAATGGACAGAATTTGAAATCTGAGACTTTGTTTTATATTAAAAGTACCGAAGCACAAAGCTTATTGTGATTTATTGGATGGGAGGTGCGCTACAATGTTCTGTCCATTAACTGAAAACAGGCTAGACTAATCAATTCTTGGGATTTAAGAATCGGTGTCGTTTCGTAAAAATGAGAATCGATTAAAATCAAGATATCGATATTTTTTTACCCAGCCCTAATATTTTCATTATATATGTTTTTGAGAAAAATAAAAACACTAAGAAAACCCACATTTGTATATTCATATTTTTAAACTCTTTTAACACTGTAAATACTGTATATGCTATACAACTTGTTTTTGGGATGAATTTAAATATGAAATATCTTTAGCAATTCTTGCCTCTTTAAAAAACTAAAAATCAACTATGATGTCAGTGTACCCACAATGAGTTTATTTTCACTGCATTCTTTCTTCCTTTTTATCTTTATTCTGAAGGAATGTTCATGTTGGACAAAAATGTTTTTTTTTTGTGTTTTTTTTACCTTTCATTTGCCAAAGGAAAAAAAAAAAGCAAATCAGCCTTTTTCGAACAGGAAAAAAAAAATTTGATTTCCTCTGTGACTCCCGTCGGCCGGGGGATTACAAAGGTTTTAAACAGGAGGATGAAGGAAAGTAAAGTGGTAAGTGACATTTCTGGTCTGGGAATATGGCAATCAGCAGTATGGAGGCCTGCCAAGTCCTGAAAATACTAAAAAGGCTCTGGGAGAGTGTAAACAAACACAGTGTTGTGAAGGTGGGGGAGGGATTCTTGGAGGACAGATCTGTTAGCCATCAGCGAGTCCTTTTCATCTGACCGCTGCTCCTCCGGTAAGCTGAAGGAAGGCTTTGTACACCTGCATACAGACAGGAGCTAAGCATTCAGAGAGAAGGAAACCACAGCCTTTCCCCCCACCTTCATCCCTCCATCCCTAAGGCCCTACAACAGAGAGTGCATACAGTATGGCATTCTGCACCAGCGGCCCCTGCCCACCACTTAGCCAGCCCTAGGCCACAGGAAGCTGGCAGAGTCACTGCCGGGTCAGGGTTCGCTTGGGACAAGGGCACACAATGACTCGCTCATGCATATTTAATCACAGACAGGTTAGAGAGCGCCCAGACGTATTTTATAATTCAGTGCAATTAGCGAGAAGGCTTTAAGTTAGTAATGACTTCCTTAACATCACTCTCATTTCTCCAACCCTGCCTGCTTTAATTCAACAACAGACACAAACTAATCAATTCAAGTGCTATACAAAGATATAAAAAGGCAATACGTTCAATATCAAACTCGAAGATCATTTGACTAGTAACGTTATACGCATCTATTAATTTCACAGAAATTTCCAGTGTTAAAATGCGCCTGCATTATTGTCTAATGAGTCCAGGATGAGCACTATAATCCCTCTGGGTAACACAGGGACCATCCATTGCCCTTGTTCAATAATTCATACGGTCTATCTCTCCATTGACCAAGCCATCACCTTAAAGCATTAACAGCGCTCACAGTAGAAATGAATACCCTCTCAGCTGTGCGAGGGGACGTCTGCTTCTGGGTGGGTTTATTTGTTCGATTAAGACTACAGAGTTATCACAGGCATATTTGAAGTCAACATGAAATTCCGTTTGCAGACTTTTTATTTTCTTAATGTAACATTTCAAAGTGAAACAAGATATTCAAATTAGTAAGGAAGAAGAAATGTTGGCCAAGGCATGATTTTATGCATCAGAATTAGGGTAATGTGCAATATATCGGTTGTCATATCAGTATCTACCAATAAATTTGACTTTTTAATGTTATCTGTTTCATTCTCATAAGTTAAAAAGTTTATTTAAGCCAAATGATCATTAGTTATTTATTGTTGCTTTACTTTGTGTTTATTTAAGCCAAATGATCATTAGTTACTTATAGTTGCTTTACTTTGTGTTTAATGCAAATAAAATGTTTAATCGGAGCCTTTTTTCTTTTTTCTTTTTTAGCACACAGGCATTTAATTTCTTAATACCAGAAATGTATTGTGTTCAGGTATTGGCATTTAATTTCAATATACTAGGTATTGACTTCAACATATATATAATTATCATTATTGGCATTGACTAAAATTTTCTTATCATAAAAAGTGTGCTGTGTATGACAGGTTGTTAGAGAGAGTGTGTGAGAGTGTGTGTGTGTGTGTGTGTGTGTGTGTGTGTGTCTTTGAAATAATCTGAACCAAAACGTTGTTTTCAATAGGACAAGGAACCTATATTAAGAAAGTAAATTGGGTCTATTTTGATTTCATGTTGACTTTAAGACAGAACTGAAGGAGTCTAGAAGACATTTTACACATCTGTGTCTGACATGTTTCCTAAACATTTACTCAATTAGTTCATTCTATAGTCATTGAACTTCAGAGATTTAAATGCGCTGGCTGTGACAGAAACCAAGACGCATTTAATTCTCGTCCTTGTTTACAATATTAGCTATGCATTTGTGTAACATTGTCTCCGTTTCATATACACAACATCAGCATATATGAACAACGCTGTAGCAAAACACATTTGAAATTCCAGTCAACAGTGATTGTTGAGTCTAACAATGATTCATAGTCCTGTAACAACAATATACACCTTAATTATTCACACTGCTCTGTTTGAAACCTCATTGTACTCATTCTTGTAAACATTTGTCTAGGACCTTCTCATCATACCTTCTCCCCTTCCCGTTCTCCCTTTCTCTCTGAACAGGTAAGCCCTTACATGTCTGTGTAAATGTGTCCTAAAACCACAAACTCACTTCTGCAAAAGAAATATTGTCTGCATCACTCGCTCACCCTGACTCTAGACAGCCAGCAATTCTCTGTGGATTTCTCAGTGTCCCTCGGTCTATATGAACCCTCACTGGCTATTTAAACTCTACATTTTTAAAAGAAACACTCTCACCAGAGTATGGAAGTTAGATTACCTCTGTGTTTGGCAGACCGAATTGTAGTTTTCCATTTTGGCGTCATCCAACGCAACATACTGTAACAGTCTGTTAATGGACTTTAATCAGCGTAGACACCATATCTGTCCAATAAAACTTAAATAAAAACTGTACATAAAAACACTCTAAATTTTCAGTTTGTTTAGCTGGCCAGTGTGGTAGTCGTCTAATATTGACTCCTAGTGGTAGCAATAGTTTTTCGGTTACAGATGGAATTGTAGAAAAATGGCCGTGATATATTTATTCCAAAAGCAAAAGTGTCTGATACAGAGTGTGTTCAAGTCCTTCTAGAAAGTTTGTATTTATGATTTGGAATGTCGTAATTACAATGTCAGTTCACTTTTGTCGGAGCAAGATGGCGATGTAGGCCTGCCTTTTCTAAAAATAAAAAAAAGCATATTTTATATAATTTTGCTGTAAATTAGAATTATTTTTTTCAACAAATTTATTATCAAATTAGACCATCCATTGTGTCCGCCATGTTTTCTCACTGACACACCCCCAACTCGGAAACTCAATCGTAATTGTGCATTGTAAACTTCTAAATACGATCTTTCCCAAATGGCTTGAATGCACCACCAACAGATTATGTGAGTAGAAATGAACACCCGCTAAAGGCAGGTAAAAATCAAATGTGGCGGGTAACACTGTCACATCACTATCCAACTTTTGCGGGTTACTTTTCGTCATTTATGTTCACTCATTAATTTCTTGGGCAAGTTCATTTAACCCAAATCTGCGCAAATACTGATCTTGTGAGTCATCATGATATATTAAATACAGCCTAATTGCACAGCATCTGTGCATATCTAGCTTTCTTGAACGTACCCGACAAATAACAGCATGGTGGGCTCAGTACTTTCCTTTGCATTTAAGCAATAACGAAGAGTCGAAAAATCGACTCAAGACTCACACCGTGTCTAGCATAAATTGATGCCTCGTTCTATTTATGACGTACTAACACAAAGTTCAAATGATTTGCAAAGGTTACTTTGTCACATACAGTGTGGACAGCCACAAGCTATTGGTTTATTTCGGTTAAAAGAAAAATTGGCTAGTAGAAGTTATGAATGGTCGGTAACTTAAAAATTTAGTAGCCAGATTGGCTGGTGAGTGAAAAAGTTAAATTCAAAGCCTGGTCATGTGCCTCTAAAATGGTGGCCTCCATGAGGCGACCTGCTTCCTGTAACATAAAAAAACTTTCATTAGGGTACTGATATCACTGGAGTCTTCATCTCATAGGAATGAACATGATTTTAAACTTTTCAAAAGTACTAATCTAAGTTTTTTTTTTTTTTTTTTTTTTTTTTGGGGTAAAAAAGTAAAAATTTTACTT
>NW_015644775.1:59065-66891 GCF_001515625.1 Sinocyclocheilus rhinocerous
TGAGGTAAAAAAGTACAGATTTTACTTTTAAGACTTAACCTATTAAACAGCCACAGCCTCGCTGGTATTTGCTTAAAATAAAATATTGTGTAAAGTAATCAAAACCCTATTATATATTATAACTCTTGTTTTGTGCATGTTGTGTGGGTTTGGCAGCAATAGACATAAAATATTTATTGAAGCACTATCTGATTTTTTAATCATCCAGACTCATAGACATAGTGTTGACAATGAGAGAGTGTAAAAAAAAAGATAATAAAAGACTCGTTGTGAATACAGTCTCATCTCCTGGAATACTACATTTAAAAAATTGCTGTAACCCAATAAGATTAAACCCGTGATAACATCTAAAGTCAGTCTCGCACCACACTAATGACAAGTGATGTTCAGGAAGCGACTAACACTTGCCAGATCAACAGATAATATTTGTCAAGGGGGAATATATTAATATCTGCACCTTGAATTACACATTCACCTCATAGCCCGAGGCCTGTTCAACTCTGCGGGAGAGGTCATGGGAGGGTGGATCACAAACGTCTGTGTTTTTTTTTATTTTTTATGTGCTTGTAGGATGGATGACTTAGCGGCTTCTTGGCTGGGTGACTGCATGTGTGCGTGTTGAGCTGCAGCGGACAGGGCTCCATGACAACGGAGGCCAGGTCCCATCCTCTCTCTCTAATTGTCTCTGACCTCGAAATTCGATCTGCACTCTCAAGGCAGGAGGATTTCTTTTCACACGGCAATCACTTTTGAATTTGTCCCCTGCATCTCCTGAATGCCTCGCCGGGCCACGGGCGTGCACTGTGAGCTTGGCAAAACAAATGACCTATCCTTTTAATTTACCCTCCGAACAGCGTTGTTTGTGCGAGGGGTTTTTTTTCTCCTTTTTTCTTCCGTTTTCTCTCTTTTTTCTGCACTTGTCCTCCTCCCCTCTCTTTCATTCTTGTGTACACCTACCGATTTTGGGTAATTACAGCCCTGGACAGAAAACAAAAGACATTTTTGATGGATGAAGGAGAGGGTGGAATGGGATTAAAATTTTTACGCTTTTCCTCAGCACCTCTCCTTTAAGCACTGGTGTTTAACTGGCATAAAAGGTCCTTCTGATCCTCTCTTCCCCATTTTACAACGACAGAAGGGGGTGTAGACTTAAAACAGCCCGGTGGAAAACTACCAAATCACAGTCACTTGGCACAGGGTTCACTTGATAGTGCTGTATAATCATAATCACAAGAATAGTTATAGCCTTTTTGTTTTATCTATCTAAAATTTTTCTGTCCCAGCTAATTTTTAAAATGTAGGCCTATATGTTGGTTCATTTCCACAAAAAAATTAGAACACTTTCGCATTTTGCTGTTTGAGCATTTCGACCAGCCCAGCATAGCAACAGCTCAACCAATGGTGTGAGTTTGGGTTTGGACTATCCTTTTATTTTAACAAAGGGCCTATGGGGGAGTGTTTAGGAAACTTGTTTGAAAACAGTCAGGAGGAAAGCATTTCAACTAGCTCAGCATAGCAACAGCTCGACCAGTGGTATGAGTTTGGGGTGGAGGTATCTGTTTGTTTTAACAGTTGGTGTATGGGGGAGGATTTAAAAAACCTGTTTGAAAACAGTCTGGAGGAAAACATTCTGACCAGCTCAGCATAGCAACAGCTCAACCAATGGTGTGTGTTTGAGGCGGGGCTATGTATTTGTTTAACCAATGGTGTACAGGGGAGGGGTTCAGGAAACCTGTTTGAAAATATAGTAGTAATGAACTGTGCCTGCTGATAACCTCATTTGTATCCTGAATGTTTTGAAAGGAATTATGCAAATCAGTTAACTATAATTCATCATCACACACATCGCTTTGAAATTAAATTCTGTTTACTATTTATAATTATGGTAACTGTGTCAGACAAAGAGCACAAGGTTTGACACCATGTCGTATATAACTTACATATAATTTACTATGTATTTATCTAATTTATTTAAAAAGTAATGTTAGTGCCACTCACTATAAGCTTGTGAGTGATTAAACTCGTGATTAGGGATTAAAAACAAGGTTTTGTGCTAAAAATACTGCACACAAAATACCGTTTAGTGAATCCAGCCCTCAGTATTTTTGCTTTATGTTACAACTGATGAGGATTTAGTGCACATCATGAGGTTGTCTGTGGCTATGTTGATGTCTCTGTTCCTCTGGTTAAGGCGTTTTAATGGTTCCTGTCACACTGGGGTTTTAGAGTACAAACGTGCCTCCCTCAGACGGCAGTGGCAGCTGTTGCAAGCCTGAATAATTTGATTTGGTGTTTTTATGCCGGAAAAGAGCCTTTCTTCACAAACCACATTTGTGCTGGGCTTTGGCCATGAGTCTGCCTCCACTGAAAGACTTTACATGACATTAACACGTTTTCAGAGAGCATTACCATTCTCAGGGAGATTTGTCTAGAGACAAAGACATGGTTTATTTGGAGTTAAAGCTTCATTTCCTGTCTGGACCTTCACTTTCTCTCTTCCTCCATCCTTTATCCACCCTTGCTCCAACACTCCTCCACACCGCCTGGCTGCCTGTCAGGTAAGAGGATTTCAATTAGTTTACGCTGTGAATATGCGCACAAACGTGATAAATGAGAGCAATTAGTCTCTGTCATGTCTTCCCTCTCCGCTCAGTAAATCACCAGTCCGCCCCTCTTGCCGATGTTAAGAGCACATTACATCACTTTCAGCACTTCATATGACTTTATGAGATTTCAGGCTCTTTAGAAAAGAGAGGTGAGGAAGAGAGACCAAAAACCCACTTTACTCTAAAACTGATTGGAAAGTTAGAGCCCCTCCATTACGTGTCAAAAGCCATAACTTGGATTACAAGGTAAAAATTTGACATTTCCAGGTCACGGAGGAGCCACGCATTTTCATATAATTACTGGATGTGGTTTCGGGGTGTTTTTAATATAGACGTGTTTGATTCGTTGCCAGGGTGTAAAACACTGTGTTTGTTATTAGACTTTTAAAACAGTGGGGTACCGAACCATGTGGCGTGATTATTCTGACTCTGATAGAGAGCGTTAAATACAACCTACGCCAAGGGTAGGTTTATATTCTCATGCGTTGTATTGTACCCTGTGTTTTGAACCGACTGGAGATTTATGGGAACATTAGTCTAACTGGCGATGCACGCTCGTATACAAAAGGACGTCTGTAAATGTCAAGAAAATGAACAACAAAAGGGGCCATTTTACCCAAACAACAGACAGATAGCTTTTGGACTTGCCAGAAGGTAATATTTGGGTGGAATTCCACTTGAAATGTTCAAATAAAGCGTAGTTTACGTATCCGCTGATATTGTTTGGCTCACTGTAAGGAAGATGGAACACTGCCAAACATAATCAAGCTCCAATATTACAGAGGGAACCCCTGCTGTAGCAAAATAATGCTCTTTAAACAACTCCTCCAAGTGCTCAACCTCTTCTCAGCCTTTTATAGCGAATATGGATCGCTAAATGCTTTTCAGATGATGTATCATCATTTCATATCTTGTTTATTGAGTGAATCAGTCATTTCACAGTTTGCTACTTAATTCTGTGAAAGAGATTGCACAACCAGTCAATACAATTACTCAAACCTCAAAGAATGTCTGATGTAACAGTAAATCCATGAGTTCATGGTTAAATAAAAGCTGACTGCAAAAATACTTGCAAAAATCTGTCAGAAGCTATGAGAGATTAAAGAGAGTTTAACAACTCCTGACAGTGATGTTTTAAAATACATATTTTGTCAGCATTTTGCATTTTTCATCTACCATTTATTTATTCATTTATTTATTGAGAAAGGAATAAGTCATTCCCTGTACTCAATGTTGACTCTGGCCAACACTATTAAAGGATTAGATTGTTAGATGCTGTCATTTACTCACTCATGTTGATCCAAACCCATATGAGTTTCTTCCATGACACACAAAAAGAGACATTTTCAAGATTGAGATGGTCATTGACAATGTCAGTGAATGGAGACTGAAGTGCTCAAGCTACAAAAAGCTTCAAGCTTCACAATAAAATCCTCATAAAAGTGGTTCATAAGATTCATGGATGCTATTCCAACTCTTTTGACACCATATTATAGCTTTATGTGGTAAAAGTCCAATTTAGTCCAATGTAGTTCACATGATTCAGTAATCCAGTCACTAGTTAAAAGCTTGCTGGAGGGGAAAATTGTGAGAGTTAGTGAGAAAGTAGCAATGTTTGATTTGTTCTTCTGAGATGAATCTTTTCAATGAATCAGTTGATCAGGTTCTCAAAATGGACTGAATGATTTATTTACAAATAAGACTAATCCAGTTCTTGAGTTCAACTCACTGTTTTGATTTAATCGCAGTAGTAGTCAAAAAATGTCAGTGAATAAAACCGCCAAACGTGTTTCTTAAAACTATTGTAAGACTTGGAATATAGTGCACACGTGGTGATTTATGATACTTTTAGGAGTAAGTAAAAAAAGATTGGGACATTCATTGTAATTTTAAGGAAACCAATTTGTTAACATTTCATCTTTTGTGTTCCACAGAACTAAGTCATTCAGGGTTAGAGCGACATGAAGGTGAGTAAATGATGACGGAATTTTCATTGGGTGAACTCTCCCTTTAAATAGCACATCGAGGAGTTAGACAGTATATTCTCATGTGATCCTATTTCTTCATTTCCTCTTTCTCTCCCTCGCTCACTTTTTCTCTCTTCATCTCATTGCTTGTCAGCTTGTCAGATGGAAGATACCAATTTGACAGGCTCATTCCATGTGGAAATGGCATGATTGGAAGTATTTGGCATTCCCCTGTTTCTTTGTGCTGCAGAATGAGACACCGTCATCTGACAAAAAAAAACTACCTGAAATTCCAGAGTGTCTGGAGGAAAAAAGGCAAACATTGGCATGCAGAAGTCATGAAGGCCATACATACTCTGTAATTTTTATGTAGTTTGGAAACTTACACAAATGTAAATGTAGCCCTCTGATTTTAAGCGTGTTCAAGGCTGCTAAATGAAAAGAATGTAAATCATGCATGATTTAGTTTTCTGAGCCCCATCATCCTGCACACAGCTCAACTAAACAGTGTAGTAATTAAAGGGATGATTCACCCCCCCAAAAAAAAAATTCTGTCATCAAGCATTTACCTTCATCCCAAAGCCACAAGACTTTTTTTTTCTTCTTCTTCTGAGGGACACAAAAGAAGACATTTTGTAAGCTGTTTTTGGTTGCTTATGTTCATGCAATTACTAGCAAGATCTTTTTGAGTTGATTCGGTTCACAGATTCAGTCTAAATGATTGATTTACAAATCAAACTGATCCAGTTCTTAAGGTCAACTCGCTGATTCATTTATCCAGTCATTGTGGTTAAAAGTTCACTGGAGAAAAATATTATTAGTGAGTAATGACCTACATTTTTATCTGTTTTTATTTTTTACACAAAGCTATCGTATGACTTCGGAAGACTTGGAATATTACATACCACTTATGGACAACTTTTAAGATACTGTTATGTTGCTTTTGATGTAATTTTGTGACAAGAAAACAGAATTTATCTGAGAATACGTAATACATTTCAATTTAGTTATTAGTAATTTAGTAGAGGTAGCAAACAAAATGCAGAATTGCTATTTGAATGTGAGTTTATAAAGTTAAAATTAACAGAATTTTAACAATTTAACATGTAACTGTATTGTAATCCGTACGAATTTCGCAATATATATATATATATATATACTGTATATATATATATATATATATATATACACACAGAGGAATTTTGTCAAGACAAACTTTGAATAAAGACTTGACAAAGACTTCTTTCAAAGAAGTTTAATGAGTCTTGAACTTTGAAGGTTTTAGGTCTTACAAACAGATCTGTTTGAAACGTCACCTAAAATTTGTATTTATTTTATATATACTTATTCATATTTAACATATTTATGAACCAGGGTGAAAGAAATTGTATTAATTGTAATCTAGTAAAATTCACATCCTGTAATTCAAATTCAACTTCCTGTGGTAAATGGCCAATCCGAATTATAAATCCAGAGCGACAATTTTGCTCAACACTACAGCAAAGTATTCAAATTGTCTCTTTTTGTGTTGCACATGCAAAGAAAAATTATGCTTTTAACTTTTTTGGGTGAAGTATAAAGACTAAGTGTTTTATGATGCATGGGAATATTGCATGAATCTGTGATTTCTACAACAACAAACTACAATTTCAAAACATTTTTCAGCATTTAGTTGGTTTTGCACTTGAACTGAACCGAAGCGCAAAGATGTATTTTGGCAGATGATGAATTCGCTGATTAAATATCAAATCCACCCCGCTCTCAAAACACAGTGAGCTAGTGTTTACACAACAGTCGGCATCTGAGATTCATTAGCATAAAATCAGGAGTACAGGAACAGGAAACAAAATCTTTCAGTATTCCCCCCCATCCCCCACGTCATAACACATTACCCTTTCGCCCGAGGGGTGGTCCACTTTTTGTTAAGAATGTATAGCCACTGGCAGAAAGGAAACTAAAAAAAATTTTGTTTTGTATTTGTTGTTTTTCGTTCTCAGTCATTCTACCTTGTTTCTCTGTCTAGGCCATGACTCTCTCATACATTCTCATATTTCAAAAAAAGAGGCCAGGTCTCACTCGGTAGTGATGAGAAACTCCTACGCGCTCGCCGTTTGCCTTTGATAAGCAATCAGAGCCTGTAACACACATTATGAGCTGAGACGTTGCTTCATAGTAGATTCACTCCCAAATCTGAAATGATGTTTTAAAATTGTCGCTGGAGGCTATGTAATGCTGGGAGAGTGTGCCAGACTCCTCACACTGTCTTTCTCCTGCTTTTCTTCCATTCTTCGCCTTGCTGGCAAAAAAAAGCAGAGGCCAGAAGCCCAGACAGTGTGTGTGTGTGTGTGTGTGTGTGTATGTGTGGCAGCACAGGAACATGTGCTGTCTGCTCCCCGTGCAGCCAGAGGTGACACGCGGGTCCCCGCCATATGCTGTCATTCCTCAGTGTCCCTCAGCCTTGACGCTGAATTAATTTATTAGAGGTTTTTCGCTGTGCCACCGCCACCTAAAAAGCCTTCTCCTCTTCACCGGAGGCTTGTCACACAGATGCTGATGTATTTTCCCTCTCCCGTTGCCAGGTTTTATGATGGAAACCGATACAACAGCGTGATAGAGTTTCGGGATAAATTATTCACGCTTTAAACGCACTCTGCCTGGCTTTCTTGGAGGACATCCATTTTACAAAAGCTTCTTCCCTCCACCCCCCACAAAACCAGCCCACAATCCTTTTAATTGATCTACTCCTCCGATGACGCGCATGCATGGGACTGCACGGGGACATCTTTTTTTATGTATATCTGCGTTTGGACCAAGGTTGTGCATCACTCAGAATAGAATTTAGAATGCAATTTAAATTTCAAATAAATTCCTGAATTTGAATATTGAATTTGAAATGAGGTAGCAAACAAATTAACAAACTTTAAATGGCTTCAACAACCTTGTTTGAATGTTTTTATAATTTAAAAAGCTGAAAAAGTTTGACAGACAGATATAGTAGATAGATTTTGATATGAGGTAGCAAACAGGATGCAATTCATTGGAATACTAATTTTTAATTTTGGGCAAACTTTGAATGGCTTGACAAACCTTGCTTGAAAGTTTTTAAAATGTAAAAAGCCTAAAAAGTTTAGATAGATATGCACCAGGCCCGGATTGGCTAATCGGGAGCACCGGGAGGATTCCTGGTGGGCCGGTCTGTTTTTTGGCTGCAAGGGCCGGTGTTGTCATGCCACTGGGTTGAACTATGCTGTTC
>NW_015644775.1:66992-83650 GCF_001515625.1 Sinocyclocheilus rhinocerous
CTTTAAGACCAAGCGCAATTCTCTGCCGGCTGCTCCCGCTTCACAGCGAACGGGACTCGCGCTAACTGCACCCTTCAACGTCCGCTTTTTTATTTTACAAAATCAGTTTGGGCGAATGCAAACAACTTGTTGATCATGAGCCTAACATCCAGCACGGCAGGAAAACATTTAATCTACCTGAGGGAAGACGTCTTTCATTGTAAGTTAATGCTGTTAAATAGAGAGGGAAAAATGCATTACAAAAAAAAATAATAATAATAAAATAAATACTTCTTGCGTAGGCTATTCTTAAACTTGGACCTCATTATTGAAGTAAAAATCCAAGCACCAGAAGCGGCCCACACTCTGTTAAGTTTTCTTTAATTGAAAAATAAAAATTCATTCATTCAAAGGCTATAGTTGCAATAATATTTTAGATCAAAACTTTAAGTGCCATTGTTTAAAAAAAATGCTTGATTGACTGACGTTTCATAGACCTTCAGTTGTTAGATTTTCTAATTTTATGCCATTTGTAATTTCACAGTATTTTCACCTCCTCAATTGCACGTGTGAGGTCACAATTCTATAATGGTACAATTTACTCAGGCCAATGACATTTTTTGTATGACATTTAAAATTCTTTTTAGAATAATTGTACATAAATAGGTTAAGCAAAACAATTGTGATTATTTCTGAGAACTTTTTAACTGCAGGCAGACTTAGGCCTACATTATGGTACAGTACAAATATTTGGAACATCCCTTATTCTGTCCCTTATTTTCTTAAAGAATAAACACTTGTTTTCTACATGAATAAACACTAATTTTCTTAAAGAATAAGATAAAGAATCATAATTGTCCCTTATTTTCCATTTCTTATGTTAAATGGCAATGATGACGTAATTATCTTTTGACTCCCCTGACAGCAGAACCTTGCTCAAAAAAAAAGTCATTGTTGGAGATATGCGAGCAAAAAATAATAGAAAGCGCAAAGGCGGCACTGAAAAGGCAAGTAAAAAAAAACAAAAAAAACAAACAAAGTGGGCCGGTCTGGCATGAAACTCCAGGGCTGAAAATGAGTCCCACTCCGGCCCTGATATGCACACTGCCGTTTAAAAGTTTGGGATGAGTAAGACTTTTAATGTTTTTTAAAGAAGTATCTTATGCTCATCAAGGCTGCATTTATTTGATCAAAAAGAAAAAAAGAAATTGTAATATTGTGAAATATTACCATTTAAAATAACAAGTTTAGATTTTAATATACTTTAAAATATAATTTGCCCCTTTCATGCAAAGCTGAATTTTCATCAGCCATTACTGCAGTCTTCCGTGTCACATGATCCTTCAGAAATCATTCTAATATGCTGATTTGCTACTCCGTTATTATCAGTGTTGGAAACAGTTGTGGAACCTGTGATACTTTTTAAGTATTCTTTGGTGATTAAAAGTTTAAAAAGAACAGCATTAATTCAAAATAGAAATCTTTTCTAACTTTACTGTCACTTTGTTAGCAATTTAACACATAAAAGTATTAATTTCTTTCAAAAAATGTACTGACCTCAAATTTTTTGAACGGTTGTACATATTGTTACAAAGGATTTCTATTTTGAATAAATGTTGTTGTTTTTTTTTACTTTTTATTTATCAAAGAATATTGAAAAAAGTATCACAGGTTCAAAAAATATATATATATATTAAGCAACAAAAACTGTTTTCAACATTGATAAATCACCCTATTAGAATGATTTCTGGAGGATCATGTGACTCTGAAGACTGGAGTCATACATACATAAGAGCTGAAAGGGAGCAAATTGTTCAATTCTGAATTTTGTAGACAGAACCCTGCTCTGGAGACACTACTGTACAGCACCATATACACAATGACATATTCTCTGAATAAAGAAAGAAAGGGCTGTTTATTGAGAGTCTGGGACATTTTTCATCCTCAACTCTAATGCCAATACCATCTGCCTGGATGAATCCTTAATTGAAAAGAATTTTGGCCTTAGCAGTTGGACTTGCTCCCTAGGACACAGAAAAGAAAAGAAAAAAAGCTTTTTCTTCTTCTTAATACCTGTTGAAGCTATAAAGAAAAGCATGAGGCAGTGAAATAATGGACTTAGCTATGGTGAGTGGGTGAGCGGCTTTCATATTACATCGAACATCTGCAAAGATGGTTTGCAGCAAGGAGGCCGATTGGCTGTCCATCCGGGAGCGTAAGGTGGCAGTTCATACAGCATTTTTTCTTGTCAGATGGCTTGGACGTAAAAGAGGAATTTGTACATTACTGTCAGTCACGCCCCTCGTTGAATCCTTGCCCCAGAGTAGGATATTTCTTTAAACAAACATTGGGGGGAAAGGTAAAGCAGACATTTTGGAGTCAAGGGAAGATAAGTGATGCGTCTACCAGTATGCAAGGAGAAATAACAGAGGGCTCTTTTAATGTGGTTACGCTGTAGGGAGAGCCGGCCCTCATCCGCCAGAGTTCTGTGTGAACCGCACATAAAAGAACATCAGATGGGAGTTTGTATGACTTAAATAAATCAGGAATTTGATTGTTGATGAATTTGGAGTAATGGCTGTTGGAAATTATCTGGGTGCTTTGCAAAACTCAACCATGTGCATATTTTTGTCTGTTATTTGGTTCATGTGACCACTTTTGGTGACGATGAAGTGAGAAGTTGATTGATTCTGTGAAGTACAATTGCCAAGAAGAAACCTGATTTCCATTCAAGTAGACAATATTAGTATTGTATCATCATGACATTTAACAGTAGTACCTGTAACACTGACTTGGCTCCAGGTTTTTATTATTATTATGTGTTAGAGCTGGCAAACGCAGCATGCAAACTACTCACTATTATTTTTAGCCAGCCAAGTGGAGATGATTGTCTGGTTTTTGAGATGTGGTATTTACTGCTGAACATTGTGACATTTTGACTTGGGTATAGGCTTTCTGTTTTATATAATTATTATTATTATTATTTTGTTAATGTAATGTAATGCATTTATGAACATACGATCATTACAGTTCTTCTTGCACCAAGAAACTGCATTTCAAACAATTTCTTGCTGTATTAGCTTTCTTGCAATTCTATGTACTATGAAAATAAATGTTAGCATTTTGTCTTTATGCTTTCTGTATATAATTTATTTCTGTACATAATTTTTTTAAGTATAATGAAAGTATTTAAAGTTTTCCCCAACAGAGTTCAGAATTCAGAATTAATTAACTGACTCCTTTTGCAATTTATCGGCTGATTCTTAATTTAATTGATCACACCACACAGGAAGTTTAATCAGAAAGACAGGAAATTGGAAAAAATGGTCGATAAACCATCAAACTTAAAGACTTTTTTTTTTAGTTTTAAGGGCTGTCATGTGAACATTCAAAGTTTGTTTTGTCAAACTTTCTCTTTTTATTATATATTTATTTATGTATTTTTTTAGTTAGTTAGTTAGTTAGTTAGTTAAAATGTACACATTGGAGTTAAATGAATTTATTTGAACTCAAATCATTTATATTTTTTAAATGCATTGTTAATTTGAATCTAAATTCTAGTTTCTGTTTGCTGCCTTAATTAAAATTCAGAAATAAAATAAATAAATAAATGAATAAATAAATAAATTGTCATAATGACATAATTATACTTTCCTGATGTGAACCTGTCAATGACTAATTGAACTCTTCTCTTTTTTATCACTTTATCTTATGTTTCGTTATGTTTTTCAGTAGGGAATGGTCTTAAAACGTCATGATTTTGATGATGTTCATGGTAGATGGCTGTTCCGCGTTGCAAATGGCAGACGTGTTGAGAGCAGCCGGGGGCCCCTGCTGCAGAGCTGTATGTTTTGGCATGTGTTGGGTCTCATATGCATTGTTGCTGCACACACAGTTTGGAGGGTATCTGAAACCCCACATTTCCAATATACAGAATTTGAGGGATGGAAAATCCCTCTCTCTTTCTCTCAACCCTGTGGCAGGGTCTTCACACCACGGCTTCAGTAATAAGGCCACAAGAAATGATGCAGTTTAGCGGTAGACGAGAGGGGCCAGGCGAGACGCAGGAATCCCAGGGCACATTCATCACCATTCTTACTCCAGTCCAAAATGCGCTGGCCTCACATCAAAGCCATAACTAGTTCAATTCAACTCACAAGCTGTGGATAAAAGCCACTCTTCATGTTGTCTGTCTCCGGATCTTAACATGACTGAACAAATAACCGTTACTTTTTGGGGGTCCGCACAGATTTGTCTTCAGTAGATATCTGGATGTTTTTTGTTTTGTTTTGTTTTATTGCGCTCAGTTTAATTTCGTACTAAGTTTTTACAGGAAGAGTGTATTGCTCATGGTTTGCAGTATCTGTGCGAGTGACTGAGTTGTGTACAATTTGTACTGCCATTACAAACTTGGAGAGGACATTTTCTTGAGTCATGAGCAGAGTGGTTATGAACAAAAATAAATACTCATCAATGTTAATGCGCCACACGTTCAGGAAGGCATTTGCAAACATAGTTTATGGCACTTTCCAAGAATAAGGCCTGAAAGTCTGTTAAAAAACTGCTTTTTTTCTTGTTCAACAAATGTTTAGTGAAAGGGGGTAACCTTTATGTTGTAATTTCTATTAATTTTGTATGATGTTTAAAAAGTTTGGTTTTAAAAACAGATTTTTTTGGCTATTTTCTTTAAATAATTATTAACTAAACATCAAAATTAATTAGATAAATGCTAAAAAAATAATAATAAAATAAATAAACTCACTAAATAAAGATGTCAAATACAGCATAAAATAAGTATTTCCTCAATTAAACAATTGCCAGAAATAGAGCATAGATGTGCTTTTGTGTGGAGAAAACCACAGGACAGCATATCACCAGCCAGTGATCAAATGACAACATTCTTCATAATATAGACACGTACATGCATGTTGCTATGGTACTAGCAGCCCTGGATATGATTATTTTTATATAATATTTGCCGACCTTCTACCAAGCAAATCTGAAATTTGGTCTCCAAATAGTCTCCACAGAGACTTTCTATCATAGTTGAGGAGCTCTTGAAGAGTAAAAACAACATTAGTTAGTAATTTTAAGGTTTTAAAATTCATTGCAAGTTCTTGCTGAGATAAAGACATTTCTGTCATGACAACTCAGAGAGTTTAGCATGGTAATATACATGGAAATGTGTTTGGTCTTGGCAGAATAGATCTGCTACACTGCTGCTGCTGTGGCAGAGCAAATACCAAGACTTGCTACTACCAATACATCCACAGACATGCTGCTGTGAGCATGTAAGAAATACTGCTGCTGCACATGTATATAAAATAACCCCCCATATATAACATACATGAAATCACCCCGTAGCAGATCTATACAGGTGGAGCTGGGGGAGGTGGAGGGTTTCTGAAGCGTCTTGCAACTGCTACAGCAAGAACCAGCCAAGTATTTGAATGTTGAGCAGCAACCGCATTGACTGCTGATGTGAAAAACCAATCAGCTGCACCATTTGAGTAATGATGTGATTATATCAGATTGACTTAGAACCTATCGGCCTGCACCATCTAGAGTTTCATGACAGAACATTTTGATATTTCTTACATTTTGTGTTGAAAAGAACAAAAAGCAGAATGGCTCAAATAATGACTGTATTCAAACAGGTTTCCCATTGTTTGTCATTTGTCAGCCAAAAACAGACAGCCCCGCCTTATTCTCACACTATTGGTTGAGCCATTGTTGCTATGTGTGGCTGGTCATAATTCTCAAACAAACAGAGGAGTGTTTTGATAACACCACAGAGTCAAATTCTACAACGTGTTCTTAAGTATATCTGACTTTTCCACACAGGCTCAGAACATGAGGCAGTAATGCCACTCTCACACCCTCCAGCACTTAAACCTCATTCCAACAGCCCACGTTCATAAGCCACTACACAGCCATGATAGACAGGATGGTGTATATACGGAAAGAGGAGGGGGGCGGTAGGGGATAATGCTTAATCTGCAGTCTCTAGTGCCCCCAGCTCCAGCTGGCACTGCGCAGGGCTGGCATGACAGAATGTGACAGAAGATCCGGAGGCGAGGGACTGGGGGAATCCCGTAACAATAATGCGGATGGTGAGGCTAAGGCCCAGATTAAATCAGAGCCATCGCCCACCTGCCAATAGAAAATTACAGGGCATAGCCACACACTCTCGCTCTCTTTTTCCATCTGGGCTTAAGTCCATGTGCTGCTAAACCCAGCTACGCTGCAACTTCCAGTCATAGGTGTTTAGTGCCTCTGGACTTGCCATCGGACAGCATTCAAGTTTTTTAAGTTTGTTCATTCCTTGGGTGGCTATAAAGACGCTAAAAAGCAGCTGTTGTAGTGTCAGCCCAGGGGGCAAAAAACGTACAACGCAGTTAGCATTGAAATATAACTGCCTAAACAGCCGTACAAAAACCAGTTTCCCAGCAGCGTTTCACGGCCGTGAGCATTTCAATTACGCGCAATCAGCCCGTGATCAGAGATGTATTAACTATCTGATTTATTTTTCTGCGAGCAAAGCTCTTGCCAAAGGGAATCTAGCATTTGTTTTCCTGCAGTGCTATGCTAACTCCAGAGGCATGCTGCAGTCTCTCTACATGATCTCTGATTTGCCTAAATGAGGTTTGTTGAGATTTACTGTGGGTGATTATAATGATGGTTTGTGTCATATTGCAGCAATCAGAAGGGGGAAGCTTGGCCTGGGAGTCGACGGTGTCAGAACAGGGCAGTGGATATGGCCTGATTTTAGCCAGAGCTCGAATGCACCAAACGAGGCCCCTCTGCTAACTACGTACAATCAAAGAACGGGTTCCTTAAGGCAATCACCCTCCCCATGAGGCTGACGAGCAGGGTCGCTTTGTTTAGATATAGAGACCGGCTATGTGAGAAGCTCAAATTAAAATTTTATATCAAATCACTGGAGGCCCAGCCGTTTCCACACAATTGCTAAAATTCACATGTTCCAATCCGGCATCATGAACTGTGGGCAGGATCTGATTCAATTTTCACTGTCATTGCATTATGTTACATCATTTTTGGTGCGTTTGTGAGGAGAAATAGAGATTTTTCATGTTTTAAGTAGCGCATATTTCTGCTTTCTATAGGTTGATGCTAATATCCTCCTGTTTTTCACTGTTCCTGATGTTTGAAACATCAGTCTATGTCAATATACGCTGATGACTGGAATATTTACATGTTTTTGCTCAGAATTTCCATCTGTTGTTTCTGGAACAATCAGAATCGCTCAGAGAGACAGAGGGAATTGCTGCAACTCGTGCTCAGCTTGGGTTTTGGTGATTGGAGGCTGGTCTTGATTATCCGCAGCTCAAGTGGAAAAAAAAATGTTTTGGTTTTCTTCAAGGCCTTGTTACTGTTGTGTTGGGCCCACTGGATCTGTGGTACCCTTCAAAGTGCCTATTTTCCACTGTCAGTGGTCTGTTTTCACTGAGGTTCACTCAGCATGGGCATATTAGCACAGTGAGGTCTACCCCATCCAACACAACACACAGATCCAGCAAGCCTGGCTGTAATAGTCATTTTTTAGGAGATGTTATTATATGGGCAGTTCACTTTATTCACAAGCACACTTAACAAATAAACAGAGAGTCATCTGCACTTTTACATTCACATTTAAAATTTTAAATTTTTTGGTGTTTCTTTAACTTTAGGAACTTTTGTGACCCAGTGGTTAATTTTAAATTTTAAATTATTTTTTATATAGGCTAAATGTTGCATTAAAACATTTTCATCATTCCTTAATTATTCAGTTTTGCTACTAACAAATTTTGATGCATGAATTTCATTGTTATTATTCAAATATAAACAAAGAGATAATCATAAACTATTTAAATATCTTTGTATTAGTTTTTATTCATTTTTGATTCATTTATTCATATCAACATTGATATATGTTCTATATACAATATACAATAGAATTCTATATACAAAATACAATATAATAATTTATATCAATTTTAAGAAAAGGTAATGGTATAATTTCCACCAATGAACAATTTCCCCTAATAAAGTTTAATTAATTTATTTGTTTATTCGTAACTGAATATTGACATTGCATAACTTTACACTGCTATTGATCTGAATTTAACCAACGCTGACTTGAACTAAATTATGACATTGTTGAGCTGTTTTACAGTGGAATATGAACTGTCTCCATAGTTGAGTTTCATCATTGATTCTGTTTATCTCTGTGAAGCTGCTTTGAAACAATCTGTATTGTATACAGCACTAGAAATAAAGGTGACTTGACTTGATGACTTCAAAAGCTATTGTGCTTCTTGTTTACCAAAGAGGCAACAGTATCAGTGAAAATCTTGAGATAAAATTATAAATCTAAAATACTATATATTAATAACAGAGAATTTTTAAAATGTCATTTCCACAGCAGAATGCTATAAAACACAATACATAATTTGAGATGTAGTGCAAATGATCTTTACTTTCAGAAAATGACAGTTCTCCTGTGAAAAATGTGTTTTAAGAGAAGTCCACAGGGCCAAAAGTAACAGTTTTATACCACAGCAAGCCAAAAGCAGTTTTTTTTGTCATCAATGAAAATGTCAAAGGCAAAAATATTTGACACAAAAATCCATCGAATTGCTTCCAGATAGATGAGGTGTCGTAAACATTACCTCAAGGTGTTACATAGTTAAAAAAACACAGACGTTTTGGCACACGTTTGCAGCTTACAAGATATGTATCTTCAGGCAAGATACACTATATTATATGCAAGTGTTCCCAAAAAATAACAAATGGACCCTGTCCCATTTAAGAACGGAATCAAAATATTAGTTTTTTTTTCTTTGGTGGAAAGTAAAGAGTAGTCTCTGGGGGTCTGAATGGCTGCAGTAAGAGAGGTGATATTGATGGCTAAGAGGGGAGAGAGGCCAGATGAAAGTGCTGCCATGGTCCCTTAAGGTGGAGCTTGAGACATGGACTGGAGTGGTCGGTCTGGGGTGGCTTAGGTTTCCCTCTGGGCCGGAAGTGGTGCTTTTCCCCTGGCGAGAAGCTTTTCCTGCAAAATAAAGAAATCATTACTTAGATGACAGCTCCTCCACCAGCCCAGACCTCTGGGGAATGCAGCTCCGAGAACTGCCACTACTGATTAGGTAGCTTTGTTTTGGGCCAACATCACTTCTAGCCGAAAATAAACACCATAGTGTGTTGCTCACTCTATTTTTCTCATTCTCTTCCTTGTGTTTTCCTCAAGCCCACCACACCACCACATCCAGGTGGTATATTGGAATGGGTGACCTAACTTGGATTGACATCTGAACCCCAAATAATTAGGCAAATGATCTGGGCTCAATGGTGTTGACCCTCTGCGATTGTGGCGTGTGGCGTCCTACAGTCCTGCTGGGTCAGTTCCGACTGATTTCAGGCCAGCGTCACTCTCCAACAAATCATCTCCACCGTCTGCCAGACGAGTACCGCCAAAGAGCCTTTGGACTTTAGAGAGCTTTACATCTCCTTTCTGAAAAACCATCAGAGATTGGCCCGAGATCACAAGTTGACCCGAGAGTAATGATTACCATGTAGAATAGACGGTCTGAATCTGATCCCGGACTCTAGTCTGGGTTTAAAGGCTCCTGGAGAGATGAATTGTTGATGCCCTTCAAGACAATAATGTCGTCCTTATATTTTTACCGTCTAAGAAGTGGATTCTCCTCAATCAAAAGGGTGCATTGTTACAGATTGCTCTCTGATATCCTAGACAAGGAGTTGCATATTTTTGAATATTGGTGACTTGGGTTACTGAAGCAGTGTATCACTAAACGTTGCAATAATTTATATGCCTATAGTCCACTGATTCTACAGACAGACACACACATGTTGGTATATGTTGTTTATGGGGACTCTCCATAGGTGTAATTGTTTTTATACTTTAAAACTTTTATTTTCTATCCCCCTACACTAACCGTAAACCTAAACCTACCCCTCACAGAAAACTTTCTGCATTTTTAGATCTTCAAAAAAAACAAAAAACACCATTTAGTATGTTTTTTTAAGCCTTTTGAATTACGGGGACACAGTGTCCTCATAAACCACCTTCATATTGTAATACCTCTGTCATACCCATGCCATCATACAAATTTGTGTCCTCATAAACCACCTAAACCAGTGCATGTATAAACACACAGGCACTTAAAGTGATAGTTTACCTAAAAATACAAATATACAAATTCATTATTTATTCACCATCATACCTCATCATCCAAATCTGTATGCTCTCAGAATCATCATGTAGCTCTTGCTATACACCATTGGTTCATAGTGACCTGTCAAAAATACATATTGTATTTGATTTTTGCCGACCAATGCATAAAATGTGGCAGATGGGCTGAATAGAAATGTAATTTCACTTGAACATAAAAAATAATCATAATAAAAATTCTGTCATGAACAGATACGTTAACAACCATTCACCGAAATTAAAATGTTTCACGTGTTCACACTTACATATAATAAACTGAGTAAAGGTTATGCGTATTTGGCGTGCTGTCTGGGGAGAGGGCTCCGAGCTCAGTAATTACTCTCGAGCCCGGGGTACTCCTCCTGTCCGGGGAGAGGGGTCCGAGCTCGGCTTTTAGCCCGGACCCAGTTTTCCCAGTTTACCCAGCGCTCCCCCAAAGATGCAATTAGAATGGGACAGCAGCCAGAGAGGGGCGTTGATAACCCCCTAAAATTTGCAAAGCTTAAGATTGGTGGGGTGCTGGACGTCGCTTGTAGTAGCGGCACTGCTGTGGCTTTAGAAGAGAGAGCTAGAGGCTCCTGCGGGAGCGAACACTGCTGCGGCAGAGGGGAAATACAGAAAAGGCTCCTGTGGGAGCGGGCACTGCTGCGGCACCTGAAAAGAGAATGTGGCTCCTGTGGAAGCGGGTACTGCTGCGGCATCTGAAAATTAAACTCCTGTGGGAGTAGGTACTGCTACTGCATCTGAAAAGAGAAAGTGGCTTCTGCGGAAGCGAGCACTGCTGCGGCAGTGTAAAATACAGACAAAGGCTCCTGCGGGAGCGGGCACTGCTGCGGCAGTGGGGAAATACGGAAAAGGCTCCTGCGGGAGCGGACACTGCTGCGGCAGTGGGGAAATACAGACAAAGGCTCCTGCAGGAGCGGACACTGCTGCGGCAGTGAGGTAAATAGGTAAGGCTCCTGCGGGAGCAGACACTGCTTCGGCAGTGTGGGAATTAGGTAAGGCTCCTGCGGGAGCAGACACTGCTGCGGCAGTGTGAAATACAGATAAAGGCTCCTGCGGGAGCAGTCACTGCAGTGGGAGAAAAACAGATAGGCTCCTGCGGGAGCAGTCACTGCTGCGGCATCTGAACAGAGAAAGTGGCTTCTGCAGAAGCAGGCACTGCTGCGGCGGTAAAAGCGGAGATGTTCGGCTGGGGGTGGATTGGTGGAAATGAGATGATGTTAAAAGGACTCTGCTGATGAGGGTTCGGTGAGCTCCTTTGATAAGGAAGTGACTTTTTGGGCAGCTGTGGTAGCCGAGCCTATGCGGAAGGGGTGGCTGGAAGAATGATCTGCTGGGATGCCAGATAGGAGTAAGACGGATTTGAGGTGTTTTTGGAATCAGAAACCTGTGGCGGGGTGATTAGAGTCATCAACGAAAATGGGATGGGAGTTTAGCCTGCAGGCTTCTGAAATGCAGGTAGGCTGAGAGGGGGATGAGAGATTGATTATCAGATGTTTTTTACCTGCACATTTCCGGGAAGAGACGCCGATTAGGCTGGCGCAATAACATTCGAAGTTGACGTCCACATATTCAAGATTGTACAGTTCCTGTAGCATTTCTGTCGTGAAGAAATGGCCAAATATTACAGATTAAGTGGACATTTTAATTAAATGTTGTTTAGCCAGACAAGGATTAGATCATGCGGTGGCATGTAGAAACAATTGTCAGGCCATTGGCACCCTCTGTAGGCTTTTGATATAATGTTTAATGTACATTATATTGTTTAAAATACATTATGTTACGTTTGTTCAACAAAACCATATTGTTACTTGATTTTATTTGAACCAATTATTATGGCCTCATTGCTATTATACATGTTTTTTAGGTAATTTTAAAGGCTATTGTTGATTAGACCTATTTAAAAAAAAATTTTACCATAAAAATCTATTATAATTATCTGATTAATCATCAGAATGGTGGGCGTCGGGGCCTGCGCCATTAGTGGAGGCATGCTCACGCTTGGGACGGCTCCGGGAGAGGAAGAAAGAGGGGGAAAGAGAGGGGGAATGGCGGGCATCGGGGCCTGCGCCATTAGCGGAGGCATGCTAATGGCGCAGAGAGTGGGAATGGATGGGCGTTGGGGCCTGCGCCATTAGCGGAGGCATGCTAACGCTTGGGACGGCTCCGGGAGCGGAAGAAAGAGGGGGAAAGAGAGGGGGGAATGGCAGATGCCGGGGCCTGCACCATTAGCAGAGGCAGCCTCACGCTAGAGTTGGATGGTGGGGCTGCAGGCCATGGGTAGGGGAGGGGGTTGGGAGTGGGGTAAGGAAAGGGCTGTGGATGGCTCTGCGCCACTAGCGGAGGCGTGCTCACGCTAGTGTCTGCTACGGGAGCTGGAGGACTCTGAAAAGGAAAAGAGGTTAGAAGTAACAGGAGGAAAAGACTGAGATGTGAGGGCCTGTGTTGCAAGCGGAAGCAGCTTTGCGCTTGCATCAGTTGCTGTAGCTGTGGGCCACAGGGGTTTGTGACATTCAGAGGAAAATGCTGGAGAGCCTGTGTAGCCTGCACTGCTAGCGGAGGCAGCCTCATGCTAGTGTCTGCTACAGGAGCTTGAGGACTCTGAAAAGGAAAAGGGTTTCGAAGTAACAGGAGGAAAAAACTGAGATGTGAGGGCCTGTGTTGCAAGCGGAAGAAGCTCCATGCCTGCTTCAGCTGCTGCAGCCGTGGGAAAGTGGAAGGGCCTGCGACACTGCGGCACATTGCACCAATAGACATCTAGGTTTATACCTGTAACGTTAATTGTGCAGTTATGTGCTATTCACTTTCACGCTGTTGCTAAAGATATTTACTTTGCACACTGTTCATAATACAGTCCTAAAAAGACGAAATTTACTCACAATTGCTGTCCTTTTATCTGAAAAGAGAATGTGGCTTCTGCGGAAGCGGACACTGCTGCAGCAGTGGGAAGTAAAGACATGGGCTCCTGCGGGAGCGCATTAACTGGTAGAGACTTGGAGAGGTGCCAGTTGCTAGTTGCACTTGTTCAATAATAATAATAATAATAATAATAATAATAATAATAATAATAATAATAATAATAATAATAATAATAATAATAATAATAATAATAATAATAATAATAATAATAATAATAATAATAATAATAATAATAGTTCTTATAATACACCTTAGTTGTTAGTTTGTACCTTTAATTGTTAGTCATTTAGGTACACTGTTAAACTTATTTTCTTGAAATTTGACAAACTTTTTGAAAACTTATTTATCTTCTCTATCCATCTATCTGAGTTTAAAATATAAGTAAAATGCTAGTGAAAATACTGAATTTGAGTAATTTCATCGTGTATTCTACACAGTTTGTGTCATGGTTACAAAAATGGCATCAACATCAGTTTATGCCATAACATCATTTAACAAACTTTTAGCCACGAAACCTGCTTTTAGCGACTTCACCTAAAAATCAGTTAATTTGTGACATGGGCTGCGCCACTAGCGTAGGCAGCCTCGCGCTAGCGTCTGCTACGAGAGCTGGAGGCATGCGGCGCTGCAGCCGGAAGAGCCGCGGGGAAAGGTTGAGCTGAGGCGAGAAGCAAGTGAGGCTTTGCAGTGGTGAGAACTGGGACGCGGCCCAGGCTCGTTGGAGGCCTGCTGCTGCGACCCGACGCTCGAGGAGAGCCGGGTCTTGTGCGGGACGATGGTGGTGTCGAGCGAGGCGAGTTCGGGGCCTTGTGAGCTTGCTCGAAATATTGGCCGACTGCTGGAGTGAATTTAGGAGTGAGGTTGACTGATTTCATGGTGACGGATAGATCGTACAGATCCGCTTTGTTTACCCTCTGTGAGAACGGAGCGTCGGAATTAATCAGCGTTTGCCTCAAGCTTAAATACTGTCCACTTTCCGATCAGAGGAATTGTTGGCACAGCCGAATGATACGAGGATGCCGGAGAAGTTGGAAGTCTCGCCCGTGGAGGCGAGGTTAAAGGGATAGTTCACCCAAAAATGAAAATGTTGTCATTAATTACTCACCCTCATGTTGTTCCCAACCCGTAAGACCTCCATTCATCTTCGGAACACAAATTAAGATATTTTTGATGTAATCTGAGAGCTCTCTGACCCTCCCATAGACAGCAAGGGTCCTTACACGATCAAGGCCCAGAAACATAGCAAGGACATCGCTAAAATAATCCATGTGACATCAGGGGTCCAACCGTAATTTAAAAAAGCTACAAGAACAGCTGACACAAAACAGCATACGCAATTTATGTTCAGTGGATACTCACCACTGGTCAAGCAGAGCGGTGGCCGCGATGAAGCCTGGTGCTTGGCAGCGATGTCTGGCGGAGAAGGAGTGATCCTAGGGCCGGCAAATTGCGGCGGAGGATCCGAAAAATACCCAGTGTATGTCTCTTCATTGGACAGGAAAATTGGGTCTTTGGTAAAATGGCAAAAGGAGTGAACCGAATGCTGAAAGACTAGAGATAATGAAGGTAAGACTGCTTTAATTATTTATAGGGGTTCTCTCTTGTGCTGGTTGGATAGATGGTGTAATTACTGATGATGGATTGGCCGTGTTAATTATCTGTGCGTGGTCCTCCCGAAATTTGTTAAAGGGGTCATATGTTGCGATTTCAAGTTTTCCTTTCTCTTTGGAGTGTCACAAGCTGTTCGTGAATAGATAAGATCCCTAAAGTTGCAAAGGTTAAAATCTCAATCACTTATTGCACTTAGGCCCTGTCCACACGAACGCGGTTATTTTTAAAACCGCAGCTTTTTCTACGCGGTTTGGCCGTTCGTCCACACGCAAATGCAGCACCAGGTCACTGAAACAAAACATTTTTGAAAACGCCTGCGAGGGTGAAGATTTTATAAAACTCTGGTTGCAGTGTTATCGTGTAGACAGCGAAACCAGAGTTTTTGGCTTGTGACGTCGGAGTCTGCGCTGTTCCGCCTACTGGAAACTTTTTCAGGCTTCTGATTGGCCAACATGGCTTTACGGTTGAGATTATATCGCCACCTGTTGGTTTGGCATGCTCTTGACAGAGCTTCATAGCATGCGTTTGCATTTTCATGTGGAAGGAGACTTTTTTTAAAACGGAAGAAGGAAGAACTCAGTTTATAAAAATACCCGTGTACGTGTGGACATGGCCTTAATGTGCTGCCTCAGAAGCCTGTCTGAAATCTATAGAAGCTTGTTTCCAGCATTAAATAAATAATAAAAAAGGGCAACTGTGACTTTTTATCTCACAATTCTGACTTTTTCTCAGAATTGCGTGACAAACTCGCAATTGAGTGAAAAATGTCAGAATTGTGAGACATAAACTCACATTTCTGAGAAAAAAAGTCAGAATTGTGAGATTAAAAGTTGCAATTACCTTTTATTTATTATGTATGTATTTATTTCTATCCATTGCAGAAACAAGCTTCCATAGAAATGATTTTCAGGAGGTATGCACTGAAATAAATTAAGTCTAGAAACATTTTTTTTTTCATTCAGAAATTGCTAGTAAAACTCACAAATAATTACAAAGAAATGGCAAGTAACACTGAATTAAACCTGAAATTTTGAAGTAGAAAGATTGATAGTAATAGCATTTTCTTGTGAAACATACTCATCATAATCATAATCTTTGTTTTATTAACCACTTTGAAAAATCCTTTTTTACATTTTATGCAAACACAGCCTCTGAAGTCATTGCTTGATAGTGCATCGAGGCAACCAGGCAGCTGCCTAAACTTTTAGACACAGCCAATATAAATAGGTAGAGAGAAAGAAAGAGCAACCCCAGAGGAAGAGCCCCAGGTGTCACAGTCACGTCCAGGTGCAGGGACTCTGTTGTCATGTGATTAGCGTGAGCAGAAATTCCCACCTGCTACTGCTGCTTACTCACAGAGATTAATGTGGCAAACACAAATGAGCCATCAGAGGCCAGGCTGCTGTCCTCTCTAATGGAGACTGATAAAAGACAGACTGCATCTTTCTCTCTCACACGCACACACACACACACTCATCCAGCAGCCAGCAGGTCTCTATTGGTTTAAATGGCTCCATGTGCAGATGCATTTATACGTCTACCTCAATTAATGGTTCCGATCTCTACACAACCACTGATGCTGCTGATGTTGTTTTTGTTGTTTTTTTTTTTTTTTTATAAAAAAATTGTTTCCAACCAAATTCTTGTTTATTTAATTGATTTAAAATGTGTACACTATTTGTTAATGTTTTTTAATAATCATTTTTATAATATTTTATATTTTTCTTCAGTGTCACATGATTTGTCAGAAATCATACTTCCCTTTCATGGGAACTTCGAACTGCGTCCTCTAGGGGTCGGCCTTCGTGATCAAAAATTTCAAAATTCTGCAAAAGTTTCCTGGATGTCCGGGATGGGGTTACGCTTTCATGCTACCCTGACTGGTCTACCGTATCTGGGTCGCCCTGAGGGG